>NW_027455574.1:0-34527 GCF_040206685.1 Ascaphus truei
AGAAAGTCTTGGTCCCATGTGGACTGAATTTAATGCAAATAAGGTCCTTAATACACAAGTAAAGAATAAAGTTACTTATTCTCTACTGTAAGAAGTGCCACATTGCCCACTATTTGGGTCCTGTGCCCAGATTGTGACCATGCATGGCAGAGGTGAGATTCCCCCAACTCCAATTTGCTACACTCTCCAAGAGAGATAATTGTGATCAGAGGTGGAACTAGGGGAGTGGGTGAGCAGGGTCGCTGCCCAGGGAGTTACCTGACTGGGGGCACGGAAATCTCATTTAGTGCATATGTTGCGGCACTGCATTGATTGACCGGTCAATCTGCACTGCTGCCTGTCACAGTGACATCATGATCGGGCACTGTGATCAGCTATAGCACTGACCCAGGTGAGATAGTTCAGCACTTTACAAGGAGGGAACAGATGTTGTGGGTGACAGATGCTGGGGGTAGGCCAAGACTGTTGGCCAGAGTAATGTGGAGACTTACTGCACTCTGCATGCCCATCCTCTCACTGACATCAGGGGAAGGAAGTGGCCCTGGGGTGTGTGTAGGTATGCCAGATGACAGTGTATGCATAAGTAAGTATGCCTGTGGAGTGGGAGGTGTAGGGGCGTTAATCTGGAGGACTTAAACCAGGCACAAAAGCACATAGATACCTCTGATTATACCGCACCAAATGCTGATAATATCATGCTGTAGCTGCACTTTACAGAAGATGATGCAGATGTCATCAGTTGTTGGTGGGTTCATTAAACCAATCCATCATATCATAGCCACATTGTGCATATGATGTACTGAATCAGTAACACCAGGAAGACATCTCCATGTTAGGGGTAGAGTTGAAGTTAACAGAATATGTCCAGCACTGTGGTGTGTAGCCCATAAATAATAATTGTGCACATTACCAGAACAACATACTGTCAACTGCAAGATCATTTTGCTGCTTGTAGTGTATGCTCGTCCTGTGCAGTGTTGTAGTAGATCCATCTCTTCAGTGTTCACTGCAACAAAAGTAAGACATTGCATTAATATTACAGACGTTTGGGGGCTGAAATCTCACTTCGCTGCGGACAATTTCCCTTTGCATAAGATTCTTGTGATTATGTCAATGATGATCAATAACTACATCATAACACAGCCGCTCTATACAGAAGATGTACTTGCTATCAATGGTCATGGAGGTAATACGTCACACAATGTACAGATATAGCAAGGATTATTTCTTCCTCTGGTGCATTATGGCATTATGATGGGAAATGTTGTGAGATTCTGCATTATCAGCATCACTGAATCTTTTGGAAATTAAGTGATATTCTATGTTTTAATGCAATATTATGGATGATCAGCCGGTAAAATAATAATAGCTTGCTGTATCTGTAGCCATGCTCTACCCATGATGTGCTGAACCAATGACTGCAGAGAGATTCAGAGTGGTAAACATGACTGGAACGCATCTCTGAATAATGGGCAGCAAAGCAGTGCAGAATAGGAGGTGAAAGTATTTAAAATGGAAGACCCTTAGCAGCTGTGTGGGGAGTAGACAGTACAGACTGACCAAGTAAATGGTAAAAGGAGTAACTTCAACATTACTTGGCTTTGTTCTCCACATTGAAGCTTTCCTCCTCTTTAAATCACTAATACTGATGCCATGTGTAACCTGTACTGAGAGTTATATAATCTACTGGCCTAGATGAAACCATATGATGCAAACAGGATCCATCCCACTCCAGATTCATAGAATTGAACCACCTCAACCTTTCATAACAATCACATAGAACTGCAGCTGTGCGCTACTGCACATGTTCTTGTTATGAATGGTAGTAGATGTGGTCCTTGGGTCTTTACTTCATACTGTAGCCACCCTCTACTCATGATGTATTGAATCAACGAATACTTGCATGGTTCAGATCACAGGAAGGGGTAGAGTAGAGATGAAAATATTCAATGTGAAACCCGTAGCAGCCGGATTGTGTGGAGTCAATAAAACGACAAATACTAAATGGTAAATGAGAAATATACACATTGCTTATCTGTCTCGGTGTAGTAATTTTCCTTCTCTTCAACTGTCCTTCAAATTTTCTCTTTTGCAAGAAAAGGAACACATGGCTTCAATATTCACTTCTGTTCTGCAGTCATCCCTCCTGAAATAAAAGTTAAGCATTGCATTGTTATTATGATAATACATACAATAAACCTTGCTCCAAACCATTTGATGCAAAGCAAATCCACCTCCCACCCACAGCGGTGCTCCTTCTAGAGCATGCATGTCAAACTCCAGTCCTCGAGGGTCCCAAACAGGCCAGGTTTTCAGTAGGGATATCCTGAAAACCTGGCCTGTTTGCTGCCCTCGAGGACTGGAGTTTGACATCCTTGTTCTTGAGCTTCTACCACGCAAGTCATCCATGTGAGTGACACTGTACTGCAGTCCTGGTCTGCACACAATCTACTGAATCAATGACATCACACTGTAAAGGCAATCTACAAGATGTATTAGTTGTCCACACTTCCGAAATGTTACTTTTATGTCCAAATCACTTATTCCCATGACCTGATATTTGTATTTGTTATTTATAGGATTGTCACAAAGAGTTGATTAGGTCACCAAATGATAGTATGTAGAGAGAAAGAGAGATCTCAGAACAGAGCCCTGATGTATACCCACAGACAGATCAATAGAAGACGAAGACATGTTAGCAACAGAGATGGAGAATGTGTGACAGGAAAGTTATGATGAAAACCAGGATAGAACTGTGTTACGGATACCAAGAGAGAGTTTAGAATATGAAGGAGGAGAGTGATTGAGAGCATCAAACGCAGCAGATAGATCAAGTAGGATTAGTAGGGAAAAGTGACCTTGGGAATTTGCTTTAAGCACAGTCTGTAGAACGAGCTGTACGAAAGGCAGGTTGTAAAGGATCCAGGAGGGAATGTGATTTAAGAATGTTGACATTCTAGCAATTAGGAGACAAACAGCAGGAGGGATACAGGGCGGTAGTTAGTAAGGCACATAGGGTGTAGGTTGTTTCTGAGAAAAGGGTGACCACTACAGGCTTAAAGTAAGAGGGTAAAGAGCCAGAGAATAGGGAGGAATTGAAGATGTGGGTGAGAGTGGGGACTAAGAGATGCAGTAAGGTGTGAGGGGATACGATCTAGAGGGCATGTGGTAGAGGGAGAAGAGAAGATGATTAGCTTCCAGCTCTGTAAGAGAAGAAAAGGAGTCAAATGCAGAAGGAGAATTAGGTAGAAGGAGAGAAGGGGGAAGGGACAGAAGGAATCTCCTTGTGGGTGGCATCCACCTTGCCTCTGAAGTAGTCAAATGCTTGAGGACAAGTGAAGGAAGGATGGCAAGTGTGAGGAGAAGGTTAGTGGAGGGAGTCAAATACAGGGAAAAAAAGACAGCGTAAATTAAATTTGAGTGTTGATGAATGTGAAAAAAAAGTAGTGTGGTTTGGCCCCAGAGAGCAGCTTTATACAGGACTGGAGACATTTTTACTGTAGAAAAATCAAATATCAATTGTGTGATTTCCTTCATAGGCATTAAGAACAGCGAGTGGAAGTGTGATGAACATGTTTGGGAATTTAGCCAAGGGTGTGGGCTAGAGGGACAAGTGTGTCAGAGCCTAGAGGGGGCATATAGATAGGAGGATAGCATTGTAAGAGTTAATAAGATTGTTAGTTTAAGCGGAAAGAGAGAGAGAGGTTAGAGTAGATGTCAGAGGAGAGTTTAATTAAGCAGAGGAAAATCAGTGGGACAGGTAAGATGGGGTGAGGGGAATGACTGATTGTGAATGATGAGAGCAGAAGAGGTCATGTACAACTAGAGCCTTGTTAGTCAGAGAACGGGCATTCCAGATGGCATAGGAGAAGGGAAGAGAAAAGTAAGGAAAGGAATGTGGATTACATTAGATAGGTTAACACTCTTAGCAGGGAGGCAGAGGCAGGGAGGCCCGATGTGTATATGAGCAGGTTCAAGATTATAAGAGATATCCCACACATCAGCAAACATAGAAGGAGACACAGAGATAGGTGTAGAGAGAGACAGAGATAGCTCTATGTAGAGAGAGAGGGACGTAGAGAGAATGAGACAGATAGGCGCAGAGAGAGGGGGCGCAGAGAGAGGAGGCGCCAAAAGAGGGGGCGCAGAGAGAGGGGGCACAGAGAATAGGATATTAAAGAGTGCTTTTCATTGAGCAGTGCAGAAATAGCTGCAATAGAGGTCTGTACAAATGGTGCAGTGTGTAGACACATGCAAAGGTAGGGGAAGGAAAGAGGAGAACATGTGGATAAAAGCAGGAGTGTGGAAGTTAGAGAAATTAGAAAAGTTTAACAGAGGAGTGAGGAAACAGCAAGCAGAAAGAACAAGAGAGAGGTTACATTGGGATGACGTTCTGTGGTAAAGAGAAAATGCTAGGAGAGAGCTTTCAAATATTAGAGGACATGAATTGAGGGAGCAAATGTATAAATCAAAACCTGAGGGGGAGGTATAGCACGAAAGCTTGCACAGCAGATTATAGTCTTAATGTTGCGTGTACCTGTCAGGGTATTCAAGAAGTTAAATTCTCACAAGTGCAGAGTTCATGATGAAATGCTGAATCTAGTCCCCCTCCAATTTAATTTTAATATAACTTTTCCATTCTTCATTACTGCAAAAAGCAAACAAAACAAAACCACATTGCATTACTATTTTCAAAATGGATTGAATGGCATATTCAACAGTGACTGTGTGATGCCAATATTCCCCACTCACTCGTAGTGAAGCACATATTGTACTAGTGTTGAAAGTAGGCCGGTAGAGTCAGGTACGCAGTACTGATAAAACAATAAGTGCCCGTCGTAAGTACCAGCTCCGCAACAGTGCGGGCATCACATTAGTGACGTGGATGAACATATATGGATAAGCCCATATTAAGGCATCACGTGACCAGAGCCGTCACTGACTGGGTATACGTAAAGACGCAGGGAGATGCAAGGAAAGGGAGGGAGAGAGAGAGACAGGGAGAAGATGTGAAACGGAGGAAGGCACGGATGGAGGGAGTTCTTCCGAGCTTCTGCGGGCCTCTCTCTTTCACTGGTGCATGCCGGGAGCTGGTCCCAACATCCACAAAGTGTGTGTGTATTATTGGTTGTATTTTATGGGGGTAGGAGGGTAGTGTGTATATTGTGTGTGTGGGAGTATTATATTGTGTGTAGAGGTGCAGAGGAGAGTACTAGATTGTGTATCTTGTGTAAGGGTGTTGTGTATATTGTGTTTGGAGCTATAATATTATTGGGGAGATTAGTATTGAGGAGGTATTATAGTGTGTATTGTGGGGAGTATTAGTGTGTGTATTGTTTGTGGGTGACAGATGCTGGGGGTATGCAGCAATCCCTGCACTGAGGTCCGAGGCGGCTCTGCATCGCTCGCACACACTGTGGATGACCAAGCATGTGCCCATGATAATCATGGCCTTAGAGGGATGAGTGTGTCAGAGCCTAGAAGGGGCATATATATGATGGAGGAGGGAGGAGGAGGAGGGAGGAGGAGGAGATGATAGCATTGTAAAAGTTAACAAGATAGTTAGTTTAAGCAGAAAGTGAGGAGAGGTTAGAGATAAGGGTAGATGTCAGAGGAGAGAGTTCAATTAAGCTGAGGTATCGAGTAGGACAGGGGTGAGGGGAATGAGAGGTGGTGGATGATGAGAGCAGAAGAGGTCATGTACAAATAGACCTTGTTAGTCAGAGAGCAGTCATTCCAGAGGGCACGTGAGAAGTGAAGAGTAAAGTGAGACATGGAATGTGGATTACATTAGATGGGTTAATACGCTTAGCAGGGAGGTGGAGAGAGAGAGGCAAGAGGCAGAGAGTGGTGCAGGGGTTGAGGAAGAGATGTTGCATGTACCTTATCAGAACATTAAAGAACATCAATTCACACTGGTGCAGAGTTGATGATGAATCCAGTTCACCTCCAATTCAATTTTAACAGAAATGTTTCATTCTTCATTACTGAAAAAAAAGAAAAGTAAAAAACATTTCATTACTATTTTCAAAATGGATTGAATTCCCCCAACAATGACTATGTGTTACCAATATATCCCTCTCAGTCCCACTGCAGCATATACTGTACCAGTGTGAAAGTAGGAAGGTACACAGTACCGGTAAAACAATACGTGCCGGTACTATGCACCATATGAATTATAAGGGGATGTAAATCTCCCAGTCTCTCTCCATATCCGCAACAGAGCGGGCTCCGGTCAGTGGCATGGATGCCCATATATGGGTATGCTCATATTTGGGCATCCCATGTCACTGACCGGAGCCGGCTCTGAGTATAGGGATATATGCGGAGACGCAGAGGTGCAAGGAAATGGGAGGAGGCACGGTGAGAAACAGGGAGAGACCACAGGAAGATAGAGGGCAACAACTTCCACAAGGTACTTGTATGGGTATAATTGTTTGTATTTTGTGCAGAGGGGGTAATTTCAGATAAAATACAATTCTCCACCCTCTACGAAACAATTCCACTTTGTTCAGTAAGCCAGAAAGTCTTGGTCCCGTGTGGACTGAATTTAATGCAAATAAGGTCCTTAATACACAAGTAAAGAATAAAGTTACTTATTCTCTACTGTAAGAAGTGCCACATTGCCCACTATTTGGGTCCTGTGCCCAGATTGTGACCATGCATGGCAGAGGTGAGATTCCCCCAACTCCAATTTGCTACACTCTCCAAGAGAGATAATTGTGATCAGAGGTGGAACTAGGGGAGGGTGTGAGCAGGGTCACTGCCCAGGGAGTAACCTGACTGGGGGCACGGAAATCTCATTTAGTGCATATGTTGCGGCACTGCATTGATTGACCGGTCAATCTGCACTGCTGCCTGTCACAGTGACATCCTGATCGGGCACTGTGATCAGCTATAGCACTGACCCAGGTGAGATAGTTCAGCACTTTACAAGGAGGGAACAGATGTTGTGGGTGACAGATGCTGGAGGTAGGCCAAGACTGTTGGCCAGAGTAACGTGGAGACTTACTGCACTCTGCATGCCCATCCTCTCCCTGACATCAGGGGAAGGAAGTGGCCCTGGGGTGTGTGTAGGTATGCCAGATGTCAGTGTATGCATAAGTAAGTATGCCTGTGTAGTGGGAGGTGTAGGGGCGTTAAGCTGGAGGACTTAAAACAGGCACAAAAGCACATAGATACCTCTGATT
This sequence comes from Ascaphus truei, assembly GCF_040206685.1. Lineage (NCBI taxonomy): Eukaryota > Metazoa > Chordata > Amphibia > Anura > Ascaphidae > Ascaphus > Ascaphus truei. The sequence goes on from NW_027455574.1 coordinate 7,191, forward strand.
ATACCGCACCAAATGCTGATAATATCATGCTGTAGCTGCACTTTACAGAAGATGATGCAGATGTCATCATTGGTTGGTGGGTTCATTAAATCAATCCATCATATCATAACCACACTGTGCATATGATGTACTGAATCAGTAACACCAGGAAGACATCTCCATGTTAGGAGTAGAGTTGAAGTTAACAGAATATGTCCAGCACTGTGGTGTGTAGCCCATAAATAATAATTGTGCACATTACCAGAACAACATACTGTCAACTGCAAGATCATTTTGCTGCTTGTAGCGTATGCTCATTCTGTACAGTGTTGTAGTAGATCCGTCTCTTCAGTGTTCACTGCAACAAAAGTAAGACATTGCATTAATATTACAGACGTTTGGGGGCTGAAATCTCACTTCGCTGCGGACAATTTCCCTTTGCATAAGATTCTTGTGATTATGTCAATGATGATCAATAACTGCATCATAACACAGCCGCTCTATACAGAAGATGTACTTGCTCTCATTGGTCATTGAGGTAATACGTCACACAATGTACAGATATAGCAAGGATTATTTCTCCCACTTGTGCATTATGGCATTATGATGGGAAATGTTGTGAGATTCTGCATTATCAGCATCACTGAATCTTTTGGAAATTAAGTGATATTCTATGTTTTAATGCAATATTATGGGTGATCAGCCGGTAAAATAATAATAGCTTGCTGTATCTGTAGCCATGCTCTACCCATGATGTGCTGAACCAATGACTGCAGAGAGATTCAGAGTGCTAAACATGACTGGAACGCATCTCTGAATAATGGGCAGCAAAGCAGTGCAGAATAGGAGGTGAAAGTATTTAAAATGGAAGATCCTTAGCAGCTGTGTGGAGAGTAGACAGTACAGACTGACCAAGTAAATGGTAAAAGGAGTAACTTCAACATTACTTGGCTTTGTTCTCCACATTGAAGCTTTCCTCCTCTTTAAATCACTAATACTGATGCCATGTGTAACCTGTACTGAGAGTTATATAATCTACTGGCCTAGATGAAACCATATGATGCAAACAGGATCCATCCCACTCCAGATTCATAGAATTGAACCACCTCAACCTTTCATAACAATCACATAGAACTGCAGCTGTGCGCTACTGCACATGTTCTTGTTATGAATGGTAGTAGATGTGGTCCTTGGGTCTTTACTTCATACTGTAGCCACCCTCTACTCATGATGTATTGAATCAACGAAAACTTGCATGGTTCAGATCACAGGAAGGGGTAGAGTAGAGATGAAAATATTCAATGTGAAACCCGTAGCAGCCGGATTGTGTGGAGTCAATAAAACGACAAATACTAAATGGTAAATGAGAAATATACACATTGCTTATCTGTCTCTGTGTAGTAATTTTCCTTCTCTTCAACTGTCCTTCAAATTTTCTCTTTTGCAAGAAAAGGAACACATGGCTTCAATATTCACTTCTGTTCTGCAGTCATCCCTCCTGAAATAAAAGTTAAGCATTGCATTGTTATTATGATAATACATACAATAAACCTTGCTCCAAACCATTTGATGCAAAGCAAATCCACCTCCCACCCACAGCGGTGCTCCTTCTAGAGCATGCATGTCAAACTCCAGTCCTCGAGGGTCCCAAACAGGCCAGGTTTTCAGTAGGGATATCCTGAAAACCTGGCCTGTTTGCTGCCCTCGAGGACTGGAGTTTGACATCCTTGTTCTTGAGCTTCTACCACGCAAGTCATCCATGTGAGTGACACTGTACTGCAGTCCTGGTCTGCACACAATCTACTGAATCAATGACATCACACTGTAAAGGCAATCTACAAGATGTATTAGTTGTCCACACTTCCGAAATGTTACTTTTATGTCCAAATCACTTATTCCCATGACCTGATATTTGTATTTGTTATTTATAGGATTGTCACAAAGAGTTGATGAGGTCACCAAATGATAGTATGTAGAGAGAAAGAGAGATCTCAGAACAGAGCCCTGATGTATACCCACAGACAGATCAATAGAAGACGAAGACATGTTAGCAACAGAGATGGAGAATGTGTGACAGGAAAGTTATGATGAAAACCAGGATAGAACTGTGTTACGGATACCAAGAGAGAGTTTAGAATATGAAGGAGGAGAGTGATTGAGAGCATCAAACGCAGCAGATAGATCAAGTAGGATTAGTAGGGAAAAGTGACCTTGGGAATTTGCTTTAAGCACAGTCTGTAGAACGAGCTGTACGAAAGGCAGGTTGTAAAGGATCCAGGAGGGCATGTGATTTAAGAATGTGGACATTCTAGCAATTAGGAGACAAACAGCAGGAGGGATACAGGGCGGTAGTTAGTAAGGCACATAGGGTGTAGGTTGTTTCTGAGAAAAGGGTGACCACTACAGGCTTAAAGTAAGAGGGTAAAGAGCCAGAGAATAGGGAGGAATTGAAGATGTGGGTGAGAGTGGGGACTAAGAGATGCAGTAAGGTGTGAGGGGATACGATCTAGAGGGCATGTGGTAGAGGGAGAAGAGAAGATGATTAGCTTCCAGCTCTGTAAGAGAAGAAAAGGAGTCAAATGCAGAAGGAGAATTAGGTAGAAGGAGAGAAGGGGGAAGGGACAGAAGGAATCTCCTTGTGGGTGGCATCCACCTTGCCTCTGAAGTAGTCAAATGCTTGAGGAGAAGTGAAGGAAGGATGGCAAGTGTGAGGAGAAGGTTAGTGGAGGGAGTCAAATACAGGGAAAAAAAGACAGCGTAAATTAAATTTGAGTGTTGATGAATGTGAAAAAAAAGTAGTGTGGTTTGGCCCCAGAGAGCAGCTTTATACAGGACTGGAGACATTTTTACTGTAGAAAAATCAAATATCAATTGTGTGATTTCCTTCATAGGCATTAAGAACAGCGAGTGGAAGTGTGATGAACATGTTTGGGAATTTAGCCAAGGGTGTGGGCTAGAGGGACAAGTGTGTCAGAGCCTAGAGGGGGCATATAGATAGGAGGATAGCATTGTAAGAGTTAATAAGATTGTTAGTTTAAGCGGAAAGAGAGAGAGAGGTTAGAGTAGATGTCAGAGGAGAGTTTAATTAAGCAGAGGAAAATCAGTGGGACAGGTAAGATGGGGTGAGGGGAATGACTGATTGTGAATGATGAGAGCAGAAGAGGTCATGTACAACTAGAGCCTTGTTAGTCAGAGAACGGGCATTCCAGATGGCATAGGAGAAGGGAAGAGAAAAGTAAGGAAAGGAATGTGGATTACATTAGATAGGTTAACACTCTTAGCAGGGAGGCAGAGGCAGGGAGGCCCGATGTGTATATGAGCAGGTTCAAGATTATAAGAGATATCCCACACATCAGCAAACATAGAAGGAGACACAGAGATAGGTGTAGAGAGAGACAGAGATAGCTCTATGTAGAGAGAGAGGGACGTAGAGAGAATGAGACAGATAGGCGCAGAGAGGGGGGGCGCAGAGAGAGGAGGCGCCAAAAGAGGGGGCGCAGAGAGAGGGGGCACAGAGAATAGGATATTAAAGAGTGCTTTTCATTGAGCAGTGCAGAAATAGCTGCAATAGAGGTCTGTACAAATGGTGCAGTGTGTAGACACATGCAAAGGTAGGGGAAGGAAAGAGGAGAACATGTGGATAAAAGCAGGAGTGTGGAAGTTAGAGAAATTAGAAAAGTTTAACAGAGGAGTGAGGAAACAGCAAGCAGAAAGAACAAGAGAGAGGTTACATTGGGATGACGTTCTGTGGTAAAGAGAAAATGCTAGGAGAGAGCTTTCAAATATTAGAGGACATGAATTGAGGGAGCAAATGTATAAATCAAAACCTGAGGGGGAGGTATAGCACGAAAGCTTGCACAGCAGATTATAGTCTTAATGTTGCGTGTACCTGTCAGGGTATTCAAGAAGTTAAATTCTCACAAGTGCAGAGTTCATGATGAAATGCTGAATCTAGTCCCCCTCCAATTTAATTTTAATATAACTTTTCCATTCTTCATTACTGCAAAAAGCAAACAAAACAAAACCACATTGCATTACTATTTTCAAAATGGATTGAATGGCATATTCAACAGTGACTGTGTGATGCCAATATTCCCCACTCACTCGTAGTGAAGCACATATTGTACTAGTGTTGAAAGTAGGCCGGTAGAGTCAGGTACGCAGTACTGATAAAACAATAAGTGCCCGTCGTAAGTACCAGCTCCGCAACAGTGCGGGCATCACATTAGTGACGTGGATGAACATATATGGATAAGCCCATATTAAGGCATCACGTGACCAGAGCCGTCACTGACTGGGTATACGTAAAGACGCAGGGAGATGCAAGGAAAGGGAGGGAGAGAGACAGGGAGAAGATGTGAAACGGAGGAAGGCACGGATGGAGGGAGTTCTTCCGAGCTTCTGCGGGCCTCTCTCTTTCACTGGTGCATGCCGGGAGCTGGTCCCAACATCCACAAAGTGTGTGTGTATTATTGGTTGTATTTTATGGGGGTAGGAGGGTAGTGTGTATATTGTGTGTGTGGGAGTATTATATTGTGTGTAGAGGTGCAGAGGAGAGTACTAGATTGTGTATCTTGTGTAAGGGTGTTGTGTATATTGTGTTTGGAGCTATAATATTATTGGGGAGATTAGTATTGAGGAGGTATTATAGTGTGTATTGTGGGGAGTATTAGTGTGTGTATTGTTTGTGGGTGACAGATGCTGGGGGTATGCAGCAATCCCTGCACTGAGGTCCGAGGCGGCTCTGCATCGCTCGCACGCACTGTGGACGACCAAGCATGTGCCCATGATAATCATGGCCTTAGAGGGATGAGTGTGTCAGAGCCTAGAAGGGGCATATATATGATGGAGGAGGGAGGAGGAGGAGGAGATGATAGCATTGTAAAAGTTAACAAGATAGTTAGTTTAAGCAGAAAGTGAGGAGAGGTTAGAGATAAGGGTAGATGTCAGAGGAGAGAGTTCAATTAAGCTGAGGTATCGAGTAGGACAGGGGTGAGGGGAATGAGAGGTGGTGGATGATGAGAGCAGAAGAGGTCATGTACAAATAGACCTTGTTAGTCAGAGAGCAGTCATTCCAGAGGGCACGTGAGAAGTGAAGAGTAAAGTGAGACATGGAATGTGGATTACATTAGATGGGTTAATACGCTTAGCAGGGAGGTGGAGAGAGAGAGGCAAGAGGCAGAGAGTGGTGCAGGGGTTGAGGAAGAGATGTTGCATGTACCTTATCAGAACATTAAAGAACATCAATTCACACTGGTGCAGAGTTGATGATGAATCCAGTTCACCTCCAATTCAATTTTAACAGAAATGTTTCATTCTTCATTACTGAAAAAAAAGAAAAGTAAAAAACATTTTATTACTATTTTCAAAATGGATTGAATTCCCCCAACAATGACTATGTGTTACCAATATATCCCTCTCAGTCCCACTGCAGCATATACTGTACCAGTGTGAAAGTAGGAAGGTACACAGTACCGGTAAAACAATACGTGCCGGTACTATGCACCATATGAATTATAAGGGGATGTAAATCTCCCAGTCTCTCTCCATATCCGCAACAGAGCGGGCTCCGGTCAGTGGCATGGATGCCCATATATGGGTATGCTCATATTTGGGCATCCCATGTCACTGACCGGAGCCGGCTCTGAGTATAGGGATATATGCGGAGACGCAGAGGTGCAAGGAAATGGGAGGAGGCACGGTGAGAAACAGGGAGAGACCACAGGAAGATAGAGGGCAACAACTTCCACAAGGTACTTGTATGGGTATAATTGTTTGTATTTTGTGCAGAGGGGGTAATTTCAGATAAAATACAATTCTCCACCCTCTATGAAACAATTCCACTTTGTTCAGTAAGCCAGAAAGTCTTGGTCCCATGTGGACTGAATTTAATGCAAATAAGGTCCTTAATACACAAGTAAAGAATAAAGTTACTTATTCTCTACTGTAAGAAGTGCCACATTGCCCACTATTTGGGTCCTGTGCCCAGATTGTGACCATGCATGGCAGAGGTGAGATTCCCCCAACTCCAATTTGCTACACTCTCCAAGAGAGATAATTGTGATCAGAGGTGGAACTAGGGGAGGGTGTGAGCAGGGTCACTGCCCAGGGAGTAACCTGACTGGGGGCACGGAAATCTCATTTAGTGCATATGTTGCGGCACTGCATTGATTGACCGGTCAATCTGCACTGCTGCCTGTCACAGTGACATCCTGATCGGGCACTGTGATCAGCTATAGCACTGACAAAGGTGAGATAGTTCAGCACTTTACAAGGAGGGAACAGATGTTGTGGGTGACAGATGCTGGGGGTAGGCCAAGACTGTTGGCCAGAGTAACGTGGAGACTTACTGCACTCTGCATGCCCATCCTCTCCCTGACATCAGGGGAAGGAAGTGGCCCTGGGGTGTGTGTAGGTATGCCAGATGTCAGTGTATGCATAAGTAAGTATGCCTGTATAGTGGGAGGTGTAGGGGCGTTAAGCTGGAGGACTTAAAACAGGCACAAAAGCACATAGATACCTCTGATTATACCGCACCAAATGCTGATAATATCATGCTGTAGCTGCACTTTACAGAAGATGATGCAGATGTCATCATTGGTTGGTGGGTTCATTAAATCAATCCATCATATCATAACCACACTGTGCATATGATGTACTGAATCAGTAACACCAGGAAGACATCTCCATGTTAGGAGTAGAGTTGAAGTTAACAGAATATGTCCAGCACTGTGGTGTGTAGCCCATAAATAATAATTGTGCACATTACCAGAACAACATACTGTCAACTGCAAGATCATTTTGCTGCTTGTAGCGTATGCTCATTCTGTACAGTGTTGTAGTAGATCCGTCTCTTCAGTGTTCACTGCAACAAAAGTAAGACATTGCATTAATATTACAGACGTTTGGGGGCTGAAATCTCACTTCGCTGCGGACAATTTCCCTTTGCATAAGATTCTTGTGATTATGTCAATGATGATCAATAACTGCATCATAACACAGCCGCTCTATACAGAAGATGTACTTGCTCTCATTGGTCATTGAGGTAATACGTCACACAATGTACAGATATAGCAAGGATTATTTCTCCCACTTGTGCATTATGGCATTATGATGGGAAATGTTGTGAGATTCTGCATTATCAGCATCACTGAATCTTTTGGAAATTAAGTGATATTCTATGTTTTAATGCAATATTATGGGTGATCAGCCGGTAAAATAATAATAGCTTGCTGTATCTGTAGCCATGCTCTACCCATGATGTGCTGAACCAATGACTGCAGAGAGATTCAGAGTGCTAAACATGACTGGAACGCATCTCTGAATAATGGGCAGCAAAGCAGTGCAGAATAGGAGGTGAAAGTATTTAAAATGGAAGATCCTTAGCAGCTGTGTGGAGAGTAGACAGTACAGACTGACCAAGTAAATGGTAAAAGGAGTAACTTCAACATTACTTGGCTTTGTTCTCCACATTGAAGCTTTCCTCCTCTTTAAATCACTAATACTGATGCCATGTGTAACCTGTACTGAGAGTTATATAATCTACTGGCCTAGATGAAACCATATGATGCAAACAGGATCCATCCCACTCCAGATTCATAGAATTGAACCACCTCAACCTTTCATAACAATCACATAGAACTGCAGCTGTGCGCTACTGCACATGTTCTTGTTATGAATGGTAGTAGATGTGGTCCTTGGGTCTTTACTTCATACTGTAGCCACCCTCTACTCATGATGTATTGAATCAACGAAAACTTGCATGGTTCAGATCACAGGAAGGGGTAGAGTAGAGATGAAAATATTCAATGTGAAACCCGTAGCAGCCGGATTGTGTGGAGTCAATAAAACGACAAATACTAAATGGTAAATGAGAAATATACACATTGCTTATCTGTCTCTGTGTAGTAATTTTCCTTCTCTTCAACTGTCCTTCAAATTTTCTCTTTTGCAAGAAAAGGAACACATGGCTTCAATATTCACTTCTGTTCTGCAGTCATCCCTCCTGAAATAAAAGTTAAGCATTGCATTGTTATTATGATAATACATACAATAAACCTTGCTCCAAACCATTTGATGCAAAGCAAATCCACCTCCCACCCACAGCGGTGCTCCTTCTAGAGCATGCATGTCAAACTCCAGTCCTCGAGGGTCCCAAACAGGCCAGGTTTTCAGTAGGGATATCCTGAAAACCTGGCCTGTTTGCTGCCCTCGAGGACTGGAGTTTGACATCCTTGTTCTTGAGCTTCTACCACGCAAGTCATCCATGTGAGTGACACTGTACTGCAGTCCTGGTCTGCACACAATCTACTGAATCAATGACATCACACTGTAAAGGCAATCTACAAGATGTATTAGTTGTCCACACTTCCGAAATGTTACTTTTATGTCCAAATCACTTATTCCCATGACCTGATATTTGTATTTGTTATTTATAGGATTGTCACAAAGAGTTGATGAGGTCACCAAATGATAGTATGTAGAGAGAAAGAGAGATCTCAGAACAGAGCCCTGATGTATACCCACAGACAGATCAATAGAAGACGAAGACATGTTAGCAACAGAGATGGAGAATGTGTGACAGGAAAGTTATGATGAAAACCAGGATAGAACTGTGTTACGGATACCAAGAGAGAGTTTAGAATATGAAGGAGGAGAGTGATTGAGAGCATCAAACGCAGCAGATAGATCAAGTAGGATTAGTAGGGAAAAGTGACCTTGGGAATTTGCTTTAAGCACAGTCTGTAGAACGAGCTGTACGAAAGGCAGGTTGTAAAGGATCCAGGAGGGCATGTGATTTAAGAATGTTGACATTCTAGCAATTAGGAGACAAACAGCAGGAGGGATATAGGGCGGTAGTTAGTAAGGCACATAGGGTGTAGGTTGTTTCTGAGAAAAGGGTGACCACTACAGGCTTAAAGTAAGAGGGTAAAGAGCCAGAGAATAGGGAGGACTTGAAGATGTGGGTGAGAGTGGGGACTAAGAGATGCAGTAAGGTGTGAGGGGATACGATCTAGAGGGCATGTGGTAGAGGGAGAAGAGAAGATGATTAGCTTCCAGCTCTGTAAGAGAAGAAAAGGAGTCAAATGCAGAAGGAGAATTAGGTAGAAGGAGAGAAGGGGGAAGGGACAGAAGGAATCTCCTTGTGGGTGGCATCCACCTTGCCTCTGAAGTAGTCAAATGCTTGAGGAGAAGTGAAGGAAGGATGGCAAGTGTGAGAAGAAGGTTAGTGGAGGGAGTCAAATACAGGGGAAAAAAGACAGCGTAAATTAAATTTGTGTGTTGATGAATGTGGAAAAAAAAGTAGTGTGGTTTGGCCCAAGAGAGCAGCTTTATACAGGACTGGAGACATTTTTACTGTAGAAAAATCAAACATCAAGTGTGAGATTTCCTTCAAAGGCATTAAGAACAGCGAGTGGAAGTGTGATGAACATGTTTGGGAATTTAGCCAAGGGTGTGGGTTAGAGGGACGAGTGTGTCAGAGCTTGAAGGGGCATATAGAGGATAGCATTGTAAGAGTTAATAAGATTGTCAGTTTAAGCAGAAAGAGAGAGAGAGAGAGCAGAGAGGTTAGAGTAGATGTCAGAGGAGAGTTTAATTAAGCAGAGGAAAATCAGTGGGACAGGTAAGATGGGGTGAGGGGAATGACTGATTGTGAATGATGAGAGCAGAAGAGGTCATGTACAACTAGAGCCTTGTTAGTCAGAGAACGGACATTCCAGAGGGCATAGGAGAAGGGAAGAGAAAAGTAAGGAAAGGAATGTGGATTACATTAGATAGGTTAACACTCTTAGCAGGGAGGCAGAGGCAGGGAGACCCGATGTGTATATGAGCAGGTTCAAGATTATAAGAGATATCCCACACATCAGCAAACATAGAAGGAGACACAGAGATAGGTGTAGAGAGAGCCAGAGATAGCTCTATGTAGAGAGAGAGGGACGTAGAGAGAATGAGACAGATAGGCGCAGAGAGAGGGGGCGCAGAGAGAGGGGGCGCAGAAAGAGGGGGCGCAGAGAGAGAGGGGGCGCAGAGAGAGAGGGGGCGCAGAGAGAGAGGGGGCGCAGAGAGAGAGGGGGCGCAGAGAGAGAGGGGGCGCAGAGAGAGAGGGGGCGCAGAGAGAGAGGGGGCGCAGAGAGAGAGGGGTGCAGAGAGAGAGGGGGCGCAGAGAGAGGGGGCGCAGAGAATAGGATGTACATGAGTGCTTTTCATTGAGCAGTGCAGAAATAGCTGCAATAGAGGTCTGTACAAATGGTGCAGTGTGTAGACACATGCAAAGGTAGGGGAAGGAAAGAGGAGAACATGTGGATAAAAGCAGGAGTGTGGAAGTTAGAGAAATTAGAAAAGTTTAACAGAGGAGTGAGGAAACAGCAAGCAGAAAGAACAAGAGAGAGGTTACATTGGGATGACGTTCTGTGGTAAAGAGAAAATGCTAGGAGAGAGCTTTCAAATATTAGAGGACATGAATTGAGGGAGCAAATGTATAAATCAAAACCTGAGGGGGAGGTATAGCACGAAAGCTTGCACAGCAGATTATAGTCTTAATGTTGCGTGTACCTGTCAGGGTATTCAAGAAGTTAAATTCTCACAAGTGCAGAGTTCATGATGAAATGCTGAATCTAGTTCCCCTCCAATTTAATTTTAATATAACTTTTCCATTCTTCATTACTGCAAAAAGCAAACAAAACAAAACCACATTGCATTACTATTTTCAAAATGGATTGAATGGCATATTCTACAGTGATTGTGTGATGCCAATATTCCCCACTCACTCGTAGTGAAGCACATATTGTACTAGTGTTGAAAGAAGGCCGGTAGAGTCAGGTATGCAGTACTGATAAAACAATAAGTGCCCGTCGTAAGTACCAGCTCCGCAACAGTGCGGGCATCACATTAGTGACGTGGATGAACATATATGGATAAGCCCATATTAAGGCATCACGTGACCAGAGCCGTCACTGACTGGGTATACGTAAAGACGCAGGGAGATGCAAGGAAAGGGAGGGAGAGAGACAGGGAGAAGATGTGAAACGGAGGAAGGCACGGATGGAGAGAGGGAGTTCTTCCGAGCTTCTGCGGGCCTCTCTCTTTCACTGGTGCATGCTGGGAGCTGGTCCCAACATCCACAAAGTATGTGTGTATTATTGGTTGTATTTTATGGGGGTAGGAGGGTAGTGTGTATATTGTGTGTGTGGGAGTATTATATTGTGTGTAGAGGTGCAGAGGAGAGTACTAGATTGTGTATCTTGTGTAAGGGTGTTGTGTATATTGTGTTTGGAGCTATAATATTATTGGGGAGATTAGTATTGAGGAGGTATTATAGTGTGTATTGTGGGGAGTATTAGTGTGTGTATTGTTTGTGGGTGACAGATGCTGGGGGTATGCAGCAATCCCTGCACTGAGGTCCGAGGCGGCTCTGCATCGCTCGCACACACTGTGGACGACCAAGCATGTGCCCATGATAATCATGGCCTTAGAGGGATGAGTGTGTCAGAGCCTAGAAGGGGCATATATATGATGGAGGAGGGAGGAGATGATAGCATTGTAAAAGTTAACAAGATAGTTAGTTTAAGCAGAAAGTGAGGAGAGGTTAGAGATAAGGGTAGATGTCAGAGGAGAGAGTTCAATTAAGCTGAGGTATCGAGTAGGACAGGGGTGAGGGGAATGAGAGGTGGTGGATGATGAGAGCAGAAGAGGTCATGTACAAATAGACCTTGTTAGTCAGAGAGCAGACATTCCAGAGGGCACGTGAGAAGTGAAGAGTAAAGTGAGACATGGAATGTGGATTACATTAGATGGGTTAATACGCTTAGCAGGGAGGTGGAGAGAGAGAGGCAAGAGGCAGAGAGTGGTGCAGGGGTTGAGGAAGAGATGTTGCATGTACCTTATCAGAACATTAAAGAACATCAATTCACACTGGTGCAGAGTTGATGATGAATCCAGTTCACCTCCAATTCAATTTTAACAGAAATTTTTCATTCTTCATTACTGAAAAAAAAGAAAAGTAAAAAACATTGCATTACTATTTTCAAAATGGATTGAGTTCCCCCAACAATGACTATGTGTTACCAATATATCCCTCTCAGTCCCACTGCAGCATATACTGTACCAGTGTGAAAGTAGGAAGGTACACAGTACCGGTAAAACAATACGTGCCGGTACTATGCACCATATGAATTATAAGGGGATGTAAATCTCCCAGTCTCTCTCCATATCCGCAACAGAGCGGGCTCCGGTCAGTGGCATGGATGCCCATATATGGGTATGCTCATATTTGGGCATCCCATGTCACTGACCGGAGCCGGCTCTGAGTATAGGGATATATGCGGAGACGCAGAGGTGCAAGGAAATGGGAGGAGGCACGGTGAGAAACAGGGAGAGACCACAGGAAGATAGAGGGCAACAACTTCCACAAGGTACTTGTATGGGTATAATTGTTTGTATTTTGTGCAGAGGGGGTAATTTCAGATAAAATACAATTCTCCACCCTCTACGAAACAATTCCACTTTGTTCAGTAAGCCAGAAAGTCTTGGTCCCATGTGGACTGAATTTAATGCAAATAAGGTCCTTAATACACAAGTAAAGAATATAGTTACTTATTCTCTACTGTAAGAAGTGCCACATTGCCCACTATTTGGGTCCTGTGCCCAGATTGTGACCATGCATGGCAGAGGTGAGATTCCCCCAACTCCAATTTGCTACACTCTCCAAGAGAGATAATTGTGATCAGAGGTGGAACTAGGGGAGTGGGTGAGCAGGGTCGCTGCCCAGGGAGTTACCTGACTGGGGGCACGGAAATCTCATTTAGTGCATATGTTGCGGCACTGCATTGATTGACCGGTCAATCTGCACTGCTGCCTGTCACAGTGACATCATGATCGGGCACTGTGATCAGCTATAGCACTGACCCAGGTGAGATAGTTCAGCACTTTACAAGGAGGGAACAGATGTTGTGGGTGACAGATGCTGGGGGTAGGCCAAGACTGTTGGCCAGAGTAATGTGGAGACTTACTGCACTCTGCATGCCCATCCTCTCACTGACATCAGGGGAAGGAAGTGGCCCTGGGGTGTGTGTAGGTATGCCAGATGACAGTGTATGCATAAGTAAGTATGCCTGTGGAGTGGGAGGTGTAGGGGCGTTAATCTGGAGGACTTAAACCAGGCACAAAAGCACATAGATACCTCTGATTATACCGCACCAAATGCTGATAATATCATGCTGTAGCTGCACTTTACAGAAGATGATGCAGATGTCATCAGTTGTTGGTGGGTTCATTAAACCAATCCATCATATCATAGCCACATTGTGCATATGATGTACTGAATCAGTAACACCAGGAAGACATCTCCATGTTAGGGGTAGAGTTGAAGTTAACAGAATATGTCCAGCACTGTGGTGTGTAGCCCATAAATAATAATTGTGCACATTACCAGAACAACATACTGTCAACTGCAAGATCATTTTGCTGCTTGTAGTGTATGCTCGTCCTGTGCAGTGTTGTAGTAGATCCATCTCTTCAGTGTTCACTGCAACAAAAGTAAGACATTGCATTAATATTACAGACGTTTGGGGGCTGAAATCTCACTTCGCTGCGGACAATTTCCCTTTGCATAAGATTCTTGTGATTATGTCAATGATGATCAATAACTACATCATAACACAGCCGCTCTATACAGAAGATGTACTTGCTATCAATGGTCATGGAGGTAATACGTCACACAATGTACAGATATAGCAAGGATTATTTCTTCCTCTGGTGCATTATGGCATTATGATGGGAAATGTTGTGAGATTCTGCATTATCAGCATCACTGAATCTTTTGGAAATTAAGTGATATTCTATGTTTTAATGCAATATTATGGATGATCAGCCGGTAAAATAATAATAGCTTGCTGTATCTGTAGCCATGCTCTACCCATGATGTGCTGAACCAATGACTGCAGAGAGATTCAGAGTGGTAAACATGACTGGAACGCATCTCTGAATAATGGGCAGCAAAGCAGTGCAGAATAGGAGGTGAAAGTATTTAAAATGGAAGACCCTTAGCAGCTGTGTGGGGAGTAGACAGTACAGACTGACCAAGTAAATGGTAAAAGGAGTAACTTCAACATTACTTGGCTTTGTTCTCCACATTGAAGCTTTCCTCCTCTTTAAATCACTAATACTGATGCCATGTGTAACCTGTACTGAGAGTTATATAATCTACTGGCCTAGATGAAACCATATGATGCAAACAGGATCCATCCCACTCCAGATTCATAGAATTGAACCACCTCAACCTTTCATAACAATCACATAGAACTGCAGCTGTGCGCTACTGCACATGTTCTTGTTATGAATGGTAGTAGATGTGGTCCTTGGGTCTTTACTTCATACTGTAGCCACCCTCTACTCATGATGTATTGAATCAACGAATACTTGCATGGTTCAGATCACAGGAAGGGGTAGAGTAGAGATGAAAATATTCAATGTGAAACCCGTAGCAGCCGGATTGTGTGGAGTCAATAAAACGACAAATACTAAATGGTAAATGAGAAATATACACATTGCTTATCTGTCTCGGTGTAGTAATTTTCCTTCTCTTCAACTGTCCTTCAAATTTTCTCTTTTGCAAGAAAAGGAACACATGGCTTCAATATTCACTTCTGTTCTGCAGTCATCCCTCCTGAAATAAAAGTTAAGCATTGCATTGTTATTATGATAATACATACAATAAACCTTGCTCCAAACCATTTGATGCAAAGCAAATCCACCTCCCACCCACAGCGGTGCTCCTTCTAGAGCATGCATGTCAAACTCCAGTCCTCGAGGGTCCCAAACAGGCCAGGTTTTCTGTAGGGATATCCTGAAAACCTGGCCTGTTTGCTGCCCTCGAGGACTGGAGTTTGACATCCTTGTTCTTGAGCTTCTACCACGCAAGTCATCCATGTGAGTGACACTGTACTGCAGTCCTGGTCTGCACACAATCTACTGAATCAATGACATCACACTGTAAAGGCAATCTACAAGATGTATTAGTTGTCCACACTTCCGAAATGTTACTTTTATGTCCAAATCACTTATTCCCATGACCTGATATTTGTATTTGTTATTTATAGGATTGTCACAAAGAGTTGATTAGGTCACCAAATGATAGTATGTAGAGAGAAAGAGAGATCTCAGAACAGAGCCCTGATGTATACCCACAGACAGATCAATAGAAGACGAAGACATGTTAGCAACAGAGATGGAGAATGTGTGACAGGAAAGTTATGATGAAAACCAGGATAGAACTGTGTTACGGATACCAAGAGAGAGTTTAGAATATGAAGGAGGAGAGTGATTGAGAGCATCAAACGCAGCAGATAGATCAAGTAGGATTAGTAGGGAAAAGTGACCTTGGGAATTTGCTTTAAGCACAGTCTGTAGAACGAGCTGTACGAAAGGCAGGTTGTAAAGGATCCAGGAGGGAATGTGATTTAAGAATGTTGACATTCTAGCAATTAGGAGACAAACAGCAGGAGGGATACAGGGCGGTAGTTAGTAAGGCACATAGGGTGTAGGTTGTTTCTGAGAAAAGGGTGACCACTACAGGCTTAAAGTAAGAGGGTAAAGAGCCAGAGAATAGGGAGGAATTGAAGATGTGGGTGAGAGTGGGGACTAAGAGATGCAGTAAGGTGTGAGGGGATACGATCTAGAGGGCATGTGGTAGAGGGAGAAGAGAAGATGATTAGCTTCCAGCTCTGTAAGAGAAGAAAAGGAGTCAAATGCAGAAGGAGAATTAGGTAGAAGGAGAGAAGGGGGAAGGGACAGAAGGAATCTCCTTGTGGGTGGCATCCACCTTGCCTCTGAAGTAGTCAAATGCTTGAGGACAAGTGAAGGAAGGATGGCAAGTGTGAGGAGAAGGTTAGTGGAGGGAGTCAAATACAGGGAAAAAAAGACAGCGTAAATTAAATTTGAGTGTTGATGAATGTGAAAAAAAAGTAGTGTGGTTTGGCCCCAGAGAGCAGCTTTATACAGGACTGGAGACATTTTTACTGTAGAAAAATCAAATATCAATTGTGTGATTTCCTTCATAGGCATTAAGAACAGCGAGTGGAAGTGTGATGAACATGTTTGGGAATTTAGCCAAGGGTGTGGGCTAGAGGGACAAGTGTGTCAGAGCCTAGAGGGGGCATATAGATAGGAGGATAGCATTGTAAGAGTTAATAAGATTGTTAGTTTAAGCGGAAAGAGAGAGAGAGGTTAGAGTAGATGTCAGAGGAGAGTTTAATTAAGCAGAGGAAAATCAGTGGGACAGGTAAGATGGGGTGAGGGGAATGACTGATTGTGAATGATGAGAGCAGAAGAGGTCATGTACAACTAGAGCCTTGTTAGTCAGAGAACGGGCATTCCAGATGGCATAGGAGAAGGGAAGAGAAAAGTAAGGAAAGGAATGTGGATTACATTAGATAGGTTAACACTCTTAGCAGGGAGGCAGAGGCAGGGAGGCCCGATGTGTATATGAGCAGGTTCAAGATTATAAGAGATATCCCACACATCAGCAAACATAGAAGGAGACACAGAGATAGGTGTAGAGAGAGACAGAGATAGCTCTATGTAGAGAGAGAGGGACGTAGAGAGAATGAGACAGATAGGCGCAGAGAGAGGGGGCGCAGAGAGAGGAGGCGCCAAAAGAGGGGGCGCAGAGAGAGGGGGCACAGAGAATAGGATATTAAAGAGTGCTTTTCATTGAGCAGTGCAGAAATAGCTGCAATAGAGGTCTGTACAAATGGTGCAGTGTGTAGACACATGCAAAGGTAGGGGAAGGAAAGAGGAGAACATGTGGATAAAAGCAGGAGTGTGGAAGTTAGAGAAATTAGAAAAGTTTAACAGAGGAGTGAGGAAACAGCAAGCAGAAAGAACAAGAGAGAGGTTACATTGGGATGACGTTCTGTGGTAAAGAGAAAATGCTAGGAGAGAGCTTTCAAATATTAGAGGACATGAATTGAGGGAGCAAATGTATAAATCAAAACCTGAGGGGGAGGTATAGCACGAAAGCTTGCACAGCAGATTATAGTCTTAATGTTGCGTGTACCTGTCAGGGTATTCAAGAAGTTAAATTCTCACAAGTGCAGAGTTCATGATGAAATGCTGAATCTAGTCCCCCTCCAATTTAATTTTAATATAACTTTTCCATTCTTCATTACTGCAAAAAGCAAACAAAACAAAACCACATTGCATTACTATTTTCAAAATGGATTGAATGGCATATTCAACAGTGACTGTGTGATGCCAATATTCCCCACTCACTCGTAGTGAAGCACATATTGTACTAGTGTTGAAAGTAGGCCGGTAGAGTCAGGTACGCAGTACTGATAAAACAATAAGTGCCCGTCGTAAGTACCAGCTCCGCAACAGTGCGGGCATCACATTAGTGACGTGGATGAACATATATGGATAAGCCCATATTAAGGCATCACGTGACCAGAGCCGTCACTGACTGGGTATACGTAAAGACGCAGGGAGATGCAAGGAAAGGGAGGGAGAGAGACAGGGAGAAGATGTGAAACGGAGGAAGGCACGGATGGAGGGAGTTCTTCCGAGCTTCTGCGGGCCTCTCTCTTTCACTGGTGCATGCCGGGAGCTGGTCCCAACATCCACAAAGTGTGTGTGTATTATTGGTTGTATTTTATGGGGGTAGGAGGGTAGTGTGTATATTGTGTGTGTGGGAGTATTATATTGTGTGTAGAGGTGCAGAGGAGAGTACTAGATTGTGTATCTTGTGTAAGGGTGTTGTGTATATTGTGTTTGGAGCTATAATATTATTGGGGAGATTAGTATTGAGGAGGTATTATAGTGTGTATTGTGGGGAGTATTAGTGTGTGTATTGTTTGTGGGTGACAGATGCTGGGGGTATGCAGCAATCCCTGCACTGAGGTCCGAGGCGGCTCTGCATCGCTCGCACACACTGTGGATGACCAAGCATGTGCCCATGATAATCATGGCCTTAGAGGGATGAGTGTGTCAGAGCCTAGAAGGGGCATATATATGATGGAGGAGGGAGGAGGAGGAGGGAGGAGGAGGAGATGATAGCATTGTAAAAGTTAACAAGATAGTTAGTTTAAGCAGAAAGTGAGGAGAGGTTAGAGATAAGGGTAGATGTCAGAGGAGAGAGTTCAATTAAGCTGAGGTATCGAGTAGGAAAGGGGTGAGGGGAATGAGAGGTGGTGGATGAGAGCAGAAGAGGTCATGTACAAATAGACCTTGTTAGTCAGAGAGCAGTCATTCCAGAGGGCACGTGAGAAGTGAAGAGTAAAGTGAGACATGGAATGTGGATTACATTAGATGGGTTAATACGCTTAGCAGGGAGGTGGAGAGAGAGAGGCAAGAGGCAGAGAGTGGTGCAGGGGTTGAGGAAGAGATGTTGCATGTACCTTATCAGAACATTAAAGAACATCAATTCACACTGGTGCAGAGTTGATGATGAATCCAGTTCACCTCCAATTCAATTTTAACAGAAATGTTTCATTCTTCATTACTGAAAAAAAAGAAAAGTAAAAAACATTTCATTACTATTTTCAAAATGGATTGAATTCCCCCAACAATGACTATGTGTTACCAATATATCCCTCTCAGTCCCACTGCAGCATATACTGTACCAGTGTGAAAGTAGGAAGGTACACAGTACCGGTAAAACAATACGTGCCGGTACTATGCACCATATGAATTATAAGGGGATGTAAATCTCCCAGTCTCTCTCCATATCCGCAACAGAGCGGGCTCCGGTCAGTGGCATGGATGCCCATATATGGGTATGCTCATATTTGGGCATCCCATGTCACTGACCGGAGCCGGCTCTGAGTATAGGGATATATGCGGAGACGCAGAGGTGCAAGGAAATGGGAGGAGGCACGGTGAGAAACAGGGAGAGACCACAGGAAGATAGAGGGCAACAACTTCCACAAGGTACTTGTATGGGTATAATTGTTTGTATTTTGTGCAGAGGGGGTAATTTCAGATAAAATACAATTCTCCACCCTCTACGAAACAATTCCACTTTGTTCAGTAAGCCAGAAAGTCTTGGTCCCATGTGGACTGAATTTAATGCAAATAAGGTCCTTAATACACAAGTAAAGAATAAAGTTACTTATTCTCTACTGTAAGAAGTGCCACATTGCCCACTATTTGGGTCCTGTGCCCAGATTGTGACCATGCATGGCAGAGGTGAGATTCCCCCAACTCCAATTTGCTACACTCTCCAAGAGAGATAATTGTGATCAGAGGTGGAACTAGGGGAGGGTGTGAGCAGGGTCACTGCCCAGGGAGTAACCTGACTGGGGGCACGGAAATCTCATTTAGTGCATATGTTGCGGCACTGCATTGATTGACCGGTCAATCTGCACTGCTGCCTGTCACAGTGACATCCTGATCGGGCACTGTGATCAGCTATAGCACTGACCCAGGTGAGATAGTTCAGCACTTTACAAGGAGGGAACAGATGTTGTGGGTGACAGATGCTGGAGGTAGGCCAAGACTGTTGGCCAGAGTAACGTGGAGACTTACTGCACTCTGCATGCCCATCCTCTCCCTGACATCAGGGGAAGGAAGTGGCCCTGGGGTGTGTGTAGGTATGCCAGATGTCAGTGTATGCATAAGTAAGTATGCCTGTGTAGTGGGAGGTGTAGGGGCGTTAAGCTGGAGGACTTAAAACAGGCACAAAAGCACATAGATACCTCTGATTATACCGCACCAAATGCTGATAATATCATGCTGTAGCTGCACTTTACAGAAGATGATGCAGATGTCATCATTGGTTGGTGGGTTCATTAAATCAATCCATCATATCATAACCACACTGTGCATATGATGTACTGAATCAGTAACACCAGGAAGACATCTCCATGTTAGGAGTAGAGTTGAAGTTAACAGAATATGTCCAGCACTGTGGTGTGTAGCCCATAAATAATAATTGTGCACATTACCAGAACAACATACTGTCAACTGCAAGATCATTTTGCTGCTTGTAGCGTATGCTCATTCTGTACAGTGTTGTAGTAGATCCGTCTCTTCAGTGTTCACTGCAACAAAAGTAAGACATTGCATTAATATTACAGACGTTTGGGGGCTGAAATCTCACTTCGCTGCGGACAATTTCCCTTTGCATAAGATTCTTGTGATTATGTCAATGATGATCAATAACTGCATCATAACACAGCCGCTCTATACAGAAGATGTACTTGCTCTCATTGGTCATTGAGGTAATACGTCACACAATGTACAGATATAGCAAGGATTATTTCTCCCACTTGTGCATTATGGCATTATGATGGGAAATGTTGTGAGATTCTGCATTATCAGCATCACTGAATCTTTTGGAAATTAAGTGATATTCTATGTTTTAATGCAATATTATGGGTGATCAGCCGGTAAAATAATAATAGCTTGCTGTATCTGTAGCCATGCTCTACCCATGATGTGCTGAACCAATGACTGC
Source organism: Ascaphus truei (assembly GCF_040206685.1). NCBI lineage: Eukaryota > Metazoa > Chordata > Amphibia > Anura > Ascaphidae > Ascaphus > Ascaphus truei. The sequence goes on from NW_027455574.1 coordinate 27,625, forward strand.
AGAGAGATTCAGAGTGCTAAACATGACTGGAACGCATCTCTGAATAATGGGCAGCAAAGCAGTGCAGAATAGGAGGTGAAAGTATTTAAAATGGAAGATCCTTAGCAGCTGTGTGGAGAGTAGACAGTACAGACTGACCAAGTAAATGGTAAAAGGAGTAACTTCAACATTACTTGGCTTTGTTCTCCACATTGAAGCTTTCCTCCTCTTTACATCACTAATACTGATGCCATGTGTAACCTGTACTGAGAGTTATATAATCTACTGGCCTAGATGAAACCATATGATGCAAACAGGATCCATCCCACTCCAGATTCATAGAATTGAACCACCTCAACCTTTCATAACAATCACATAGAACTGCAGCTGTGCGCTACTGCACATGTTCTTGTTATGAATGGTAGTAGATGTGGTACTTGGGTCTTTACTTCATACTGTAGCCACCCTCTACTCATGATGTATTGAATCAACGAAAACTTGCATGGTTCAGATCACAGGAAGGGGTAGAGTAGAGATGAAAATATTCAATGTGAAACCCGTAGCAGCCGGATTGTGTGGAGTCAATAAAACGACAAATACTAAATGGTAAATGAGAAATATACACATTGCTTATCTGTCTCTGTGTAGTAATTTTCCTTCTCTTCAACTGTCCTTCAAATTTTCTCTTTTGCAAGAAAAGGAACACATGGCTTCAATATTCACTTCTGTTCTGCAGTCATCCCTCCTGAAATAAAAGTTAAGCATTGCATTGTTATTATGATAATACATACAATAAACCTTGCTCCAAACCATTTGATGCAAAGCAAATCCACCTCCCACCCACAGCTGTGCTCCTTCTAGAGCATGCATGTCAAACTCCAGTCCTCGAGGGTCCCAAACAGGCCAGGTTTTCAGTAGGGATATCCTGAAAACCTGGCCTGTTTGCTGCCCTCGAGGACTGGAGTTTGACATCCTTGTTCTTGAGCTTCTACCACGCAAGTCATCCATGTGAGTGACACTGTACTGCAGTCCTGGTCTGCACACAATCTACTGAATCAATGACATCACACTGTAAAGGCAATCTACAAGATGTATTAGTTGTCCACACTTCCGAAATGTTACTTTTATGTCCAAATCACTTATTCCCATGACCTGATATTTGTATTTGTTATTTATAGGATTTTCACATGTATTACTACTGTGAAACGCTATATACATTAATAGTGCTATATAAATAAATACATACACATTTATATATAATAATAATAACAGCATGTTCTTTTAAAGCGCTGCTAGTTTTACGTAGCGCTATACAGAGACATTTTGCAGACACAAGTCCCTGCCCCATAGAGCTTACAATCTATGACATTGGTGCCTGAGGCACAGAGGATATGAAGTGACTTGCCCAAGGTCACACACACACAAATATATATACATAAATATATACATATATACACACACACACACACACACACACACACACACACACACATATATATGAAAACTAACACAGAAAAAAAGAATCCCCTGAATAGCACTCTAACATACACAAATTGTATCAATAAAGGTTTATTAATCACATACACATAAATGGTTAAAATGAGGAGCAGTGGTGACCTACAAAGCTGTTATAAACTGAACCTTAAGGTGTGGGGAAAAATGCTACACTGCAGTAATAAGTACAAAGTATGTAAATAAAGTGTAGAGGCAAGAAATATATGGAAATGAGAACACTCAGACCGGCCGGTCAAGTACTACCTAAGTTGAAGCCCCCTGTGTGAAGTGCTTGTATGAAACTAGTGTATAACTAACAAGCAAATGCTTGTCCGGGGGCTTAACATATAGACAGTTGATAGATGTATTTGAAGTTGCATATTCTGTGCCGTGGATTAATCAGTATACTGAAAGCAACTGAGGATGGTACAGTAGCTGTGATAGGTTGGCCTCATAGCTCCTCCTTCAATGGAGGAATCGGCTCACGGAGCACTTAAATCCCTAAATGCCGAAAGAAAAAAATAAGCATGCAGTACTTAAAGTGAAAGTAAAATGAGAAATGAAATAAAATAAACACACACATTGAAAAATCACTCACCCGACTGAGAGCGCCTTCTACAGAGCGCTGTACCACTGCTCAGCTAGCAGCTAAAACTGTCTCATTTTCCCACCATTGAAGTTTACACATGTCCACGCCCCACTCTAACAAGACGCTGTGTACGGAAGCTCGCAGGAGACAAACTAGTGAGAGAAGGTGTAGCTGCTAGCCACACTCCACGAGGTGCATTGTGGGAAATGTAGTTCTTTGCCTGCTAGCTTCTCTGACTGGTTACTGATTACGTGATGTCACTAGGGGCGGGATTAGTGTGTTGCAATGTAACGGCCCGGCTGTATGATTGTCACAGAAGGGGGGAGCCTGAGAATGTCACGGATTTAATTACACATGTAATGATGTAATAACACAGCCATGAACTAAGCCAGTATACATATGGTCATGTGATATTTATAATGCATTTATTAACATTATTGTGTGGATTTGGGCTGAATTAAACTTGTATGGGATTGTCACTTTAATATCACAGTACCACTACTGTTTAACACTTATAATGACCTCCTGATTACAGATTATTAGGGACAGACTTAAAAAGGCCTGTGTAAATATTTATTATAGAGTGGCCTCTTTACTTTATAATATCAGGGAGTATCAGACAGGCCTGTGTTTATTTTTAATATACATTAGGGTGACCTGACTCCAGATTATTGGCCTTTCCCTCTGACAAATGCATATTTTCCTATACTGTGTTAATTTTGTTAGAACAAAATAAATATTCATGCGCTAAATGACAGTACCAGTGTGAGTCCCAATAAGAAGTAGTGAGGTAAAAAACCATGGTACCAGCAACATATGTAACTGATGGGGAGGGTGCTAAAATATATGGAGTGTGGCGTCCTGATTGCTAAATGAGGTGTATTATATCATAAGTGCATATAACAATATCCCTCATAGCAATCTATTAAGAACCAACAAGAACTAGGTAGCACAATAATCAGTGCTGCAGTTATAGCCTAATAATAAGTATATATATATATATATATATATATATATATATATATATATATATATATATATATATATATATATATATATATATATATATATATACTGCTGCGGCCAAGTTTATTCGAGCATTTGCCCGTTCTTGGCCGCAGCAGTAGCCTGGCGCGCGCCCGAGAGTGACGGGCGCGCGCCGAAGCAGCGGAAGAGCGCCCTCCGATCGGGGCGCTCTCCCTACCGCTGCCGGGTCCGCCGGGTCCCCCGGAACCCCCTGCCGCTGTCCCGCGATCGCGGGACACCAGGGCTCCCTCGGGGAGCCCCTGGACGCGTGTGCAGGGGGCGCACGCTCCCGAAGACGCGTGACCGCGCGTCTATGACGCGCGGCACGCCGAGGGGCGGCCACTAGCAAGCCGGGAAATCTCCCGGCTTGCGGTACCGGCCACACTCGAATAAAGTGTGTCGGTACTATATATATATATATATATATATATATATATATATATATATATATATATATATATATATATATATATATATATATGTAACCCATATTCCCCCACCCAATCGCAGATAGGGTGCATGTGAGGGGAGCTATATGTATTACCCAGTGTGGTGCTTTACCTGTGAGGCTCACAGGAGGCCTGAGCCTCCGCCAATGAGAGCCTGGGGTGTATCCTCCTGAACAATACTATATGGTGCAGCGCCTCCACCTGTGATGGCTCCAAGCAGAGCGGGAGTTGTTCCTCACAGGACAATAATATAATATCACGCACACAGCATATAAAAGAACAGTGACTTTTCTAACAGTAACATAACTATGCATGTCATACATTAAGTGTCTCTCTTCTAGGAGACACAGTAACTCACGTGTCTCGCAGGATGCAACCCCTCACCGTGTACCCACACCATGTCCAACTCCCCACACCACAACCCCACCCCCAAAGTAAGGTATGTGTGTGTGTGACTGCACAGCCACTATGTACTGATTTATAGTTGGTGCACTTATGGATGTTACCTGCCGAGCGCTCCAGCGCTAGGACCTGCAAACAGACTTCGCAAAGGATCCGACGGTGAAGATACGTCAGGGTTACCTTCCAGGGCGATCCCACCCGGTTGGTTGCTGCTGTGCTTGAAGAGGTCTGATCCTAAACCTCTGTAATGGTGCTGCGACAGTCTCTGCTTCCTTCACTTCTCTCTCTCTCTAAAGTGACAGGTTCCTGTACTAGGGCCTGTCCCTGTGACCACCCACCCTCACTAGTGGGAAGTCAGGGCCTCAACTCTAGCCTGGGGATTTCTGGCCTAGGGCAGAATCTCGCAGCTCTCTGCCCACCTTCTTTCCCCCTTTGTCCCCTAAGTCTCACTCACTCATGTGCTTCCCAGTCTGCTTCCTGACTGCACAAAACAATGTATCAAATTCCCTGCTGCAGAGAATCTGCAAGTCTCAGTGGCTGGTTGGTTGCAGGTGACAGGGAACATAGGGCATTCACCAGAGGCTGCTGGGGGATGTAGTCCACTCAGAACCTCTTTCCTATGGGGACTGTGTGCGCGGTCTCTACTGCACCTGTGCAAAGCTGTAGTGGCCACCGCTACACATAACTGCACCTGCGCAACCTACCAGATCTCCTGTACACTTGTAATGGCCACCACTACCCTTGCCAACCTCTGCGTATTGCGCGAACCTCGCACCAAACACAACATGGCCGCTGTGGCTATCTGCGCATGCTCGAGCATCAGGGCCCCCGACGGCGCCGGCACAGATAGCGGCGCCAACTGGGAAAAGTCGCCATCCCCTTCCCCCACTGCCACAGGGGTAAGGCAAGGGGCAAAGGAACATCAGGGAAGCCGGGAGTGGCCCCCTTACATATATATATATATATATATATATATATATATATATATATATATATATATATATATATATTGTGGTTGACAAATCACCCAAAAATCTACTCGCTGAACAAAAAAATCTACTCATCACCTAGCCCCGCCCCAGGCCCGCTTTAAAAAAAATTGAATAAATTCCTAGTAAGAACAACATTCGTTTTTGACATGTTTATTTATTGTATTACATTATACTACAATTAGTCCTTGTTAAGAGTGTGTGTGTGACACAGAGAGAGTGTGCGTGTGTGTGTGACACAGAGAGTGTGTGAGACACAGAGAGTGTGTGAGACACAGAGAGTGTGTGAGATAGGGTGAGGCAGAGGGTGACAGGGTGAGGCAGAGGGTGACAGGGTGAGGCAGAGGGTGACAGGGTGAGACAGAGAATGACAGGGTGATACCGAGAGATACAGAGGTTGACAGGGAGAAAATGGGTGACATGGTGTGACACAGGGTGACAGGGTGAGACAAAGGGTGACAGGGTGAGACAGAGGGTGACAGGGGGAAACAGAGGGTGACAGAAAGTGAGACAGAGGGTGACAGAAAGTGAGACAGAGGGCGACAGAAAGTGAGACAGAGGGAAACAGGGTGGGTGACACACACACACACACACACACACACACACACACACACACACACACACACACACACACACACACACACTCTCCCTCTTACACACACACTCTCTCTCTCCCTCTCACACACACACACACACAGACAGACATCAAACCCCTCCCCTCTGCGAGAGCGAGGGTCCGCCCTCACAAATTCCTCTATGCCTCTTATCAGCGGTGCAGACAGGAGATGAAATACAGCAGTGACCGCACGACCCTTCTTTTGGCGATGTTACATATATATACTGGTAATAGTAAAAAGCAGAACAAATAATATAAAAAGGCAATTGCTTGCTTGGGAAGTAGCTTCTGCTGGGCCCAATTTGAGGAATCCCTTGTCAGTAGGGCCGCCAGCAGAAATCTTGGGGCCCAGGACAAATGCAAGGATCAGGCCCCCCTCCCTACCCCATAGCACACCTACCATGACATTTTTTTTAGGGCACAACTTTTACTCAAATGGTAGTGTTGCAAGGCCTATTTCACACCTCACAAACCCCCCCATTTTACACTTTGTAGGCCCTCTCTATTTCCCTCCCTTTTCCCATGTATTTTTCTTCCCTCTGTCTCACCTCTCACTCTCCCCCCGCCATCAATTACCCAACTCTCCCTCTAAACCTACCCCCCCTCACATGTATTTCTTACCCCTACTCCCTCTTTTCCTCACTCTCTCTCCCCCTCTCTCCTCTCACCCTTCCATCAATTACAACACTCTGACTCAATTCCCTCTCCCTCACATAATTCCACCCACAAAATATATGCCAAAAAAAAACCACCCCAATGCAAAAAAATTCCCACCCCCAAATACATACAAAAAAATCTGCAACCCCCAAATTCACACAACCACCCACCTCCCCAATGCACATAAAACCCCTCCAATTCATATAAAAAAAGCCCCAAGACATACTGCACCGACACACTTTATTCGAGCAAATACCCAGTATGTACCTGGCAGATACCTGGAATGCGCCGCTCCTCACCTCTAACAAGCCCCGTTGCATTTGCCTTCCCAGCCTGGGTTCATGCCTGGCTGATGGGCGGCTGATCTGTTAAATGATAATGATTAGGATTTAATAGGCTGCAATGCTTCGCGTGTCTACCAGATGGCATAAATTCATGAATTGTAATGCAGTATATATATATATACTGTGCAGTATTGCAGCCAGTGGGAATAAAATGCTTCAATCCCTGCCTGGAAAATAACTCAATGCACTCGGGCAGAAAACAGTCACAAACCTCAATACACCCGGGTATACCCGAATTCGTGGGACTAGCCGAGCTCGAATAAAGTGTGTCGCCAGTGTATATAGAAGCCCCCACTCCCTCGCAATACGTTTAAAAACATATGACTACTTCCTGTATCAGGAAAGGGATTCCCTGGGC
>NW_027455575.1:0-12500 GCF_040206685.1 Ascaphus truei
GGAGAGAGGTGGTGAGAGTGTGAGAGGAGAGTGTGAGAGAGAGTGTGAGAGGGAGAAAGGCTGGGTGAGAGTGTGAGAGTGAGAGTGTGAGAGAGAGTGTGAGAGTGAGAGTGTGAGTGGAGAGTGTGAGAGAGAGTGTGAGAGGGAGAGAGGCGGGTGAGTGTGAGAGGAGAGTGTGAGAGTGTGAGAGTGTGAGAGGAGAGTGTGAAAGAGTGTGAGAGGGAGAGAGGCGGGTGAGAGTGAGAGTGTGAGAGGAGAGTGTGAGAGTGAGAGTGTGAGAGGAGAGTGTGAGAGAGGGTGTGAGAGGGAGAGAGGCGAGTGAGAGTGTGAGAGGAGAGTGAGAGGGAGAGAGGCGGGTGAGAGTGTGAGAGGAGAGTGTGAGAGTGAGAGTGTGAGAGGAGAGTGTGAGAGAGAGTGTGAGAGGGAGAGAGGCAGGTGAGAGTGAGAGTGAGAGTGTGAGAGGAGAGAGGCGGGTGAGAGTGAGAGTGTGAGAGGAGAGTGTGAGAGTGAGAGTTTGAGAGGAGAGTGTGAGAGAGAGTGTGAGAGGGAGAGAGGCGGGTGAGAGTGAGAGTGTGAGAGGAGAGTGTGAGAGAGAGTGAGAGGGAGAGAGGCGGGTGAGAGTGAGAGTGTGAGAGGAGAGTGTGAGAGTGAGAGTGCGAGAGGAGAGTGTGAGAGAGTGTGATAGGGAGAGAGGCGGTGAGAGTGAGAGAGGAGAGTGTGAGAGTGAGAGTGTGAGAGGAGAGTGTGAGAGTGAGAGTGTGAGAGGAGAGTGTGAGAGTGAGTGTGAGTGTGAGAGGGAGAGAGGCAGGTGAGAGTGAGAGTGTGAGAGGAGAGTGTGAGTGAGAGTGTGAGAGGAGAGTGTGAGAGTGAGTGTGAGAGGAGAGTGTGAGAGTGAGTGTGAGAGGGAGAGAGGCAGGGGAGAGTGTGAGAGGAGAGTGTGAGTGAGAGTGTGAGAGGAAAGTGTGAGAGGAGAGTGTGAGAAGAGAGTGTGAGAGTGAGTGTGAGAGTGAGTGTGAGAGGGAGAGAGGCAGGTGAGAGTGAGTGTGAGAGGAGAGTGAGCGTGTGAGAGGAGAGTTTGAGAGTATGAGAGGAGAGTGTGAGAGGAGAGTGTGAGAGTGAGTGTGAGAGGGAGAGAGGCAGGTGAGTGTGAGTGTGAGAGGAGAGTGAGAGAGTGAGAGTGTGAGAGGAGAGTGTGAGAGTGAGAGTGTGAGAGGCGGGTGAGAGGGAGAGTGTGAGAGGAGAGTGTGAGAGGAGAGTGTGAAAGAGAGTGTGAGAGGGAGAGAGGCAGATGAGAGTGAGTGTGAGAGGAGAGTGAGAGTGTGAGAGGAGAGTGTGAGAGTGTGAGAGGAGAGTGTGAAAGAGAGTGTGAGAGGGAGAGAGGCGGGTGAGAGAGAGTGTGAGAGGAGAGTGTGAGAGGAGAGTGTGAGAGGGAGAGAGGCGGGTGAGAGTGAGAGTGTGAGAGGGAGAGAGGCGGGTGAGAGGAGAGTGTGAGAGGAGAGTGTGAGAGGAGAGTGTGAGAGTGAGAGTGTGAGAGGAGAGTGTGAGAGTGAGAGTGTGAGAGTGAGAGTGTGAGAGGAGAGTGTGAGAGTGAGAGTGTGAGAGGAGAGTGTGAGAGTGAGAGTGTGAGAGGAGAGTGTGAGAGTGAGAGTGTGAGAGTGAGAGTGTGAGAGGAGAGTGAGAGTGTGAGAGGAGAGTGTGAGAGTGAGAGTGTGAGAGGAGAGTGAGAGTGTGAGAGGAGAGTGTGAGAGTGAGAGTGTGAGAGGAGAGTGTGAGAGGAGAGAGTGAGAGTGAGAGTGTGAGAGTGAGAGTGTGAGAGGAGAGTGTGAGAGTGAGAGTGTGAGAGGAGAGTGTGAGAGAGAGTGTGAGAGGGAGAGAGGAGGTGAGAGTGAGAGAGGAGAGTGTGAGAGTGAGAGTGTGAGAGGAGAGTGTGAGAGAGAGTGTGAGAGGGAGAGAGGCGGGTGAGAGTGAGAGAGGAGCGTGTGAGAGTGAGAGTGTGAGAGGAGAGTGTGAGAGTGAGTGTGAGAGGGAGAGAGGCGGGTGAGTGTGAGAGGAGCGTGAGAGTGTGAGAGTGTGAGAGGAGAGTGTGAGAGTAAGAGTGTGAGAGGCGGGTGAGAGTGTGAGAGGAGAGTGTGAGAGTGAGAGTGTGAGAGGAGAGTGTGAAAGAGAGTGTGAGAGGAGAGAGGCGGGTGAGAGTGAGAGTGTGAGAGGAGAGTGTGAGTGAGAGTGTGAGAGGAGAGTGTGAGAGTGAGTGTGAGAGGAGAGTGTGAGTGTGAGAGGGAGAGGGAGAGAGGCGGGTGAGAGTGAGAGTGTGAGAGGAGAGTGTGAGTGTGAGTGTGAGAGGAGAGTGTGAGAAGAGAGTGTGAGAGTGAGAGTGTGAGAGGGAGAGAGGCGGATGAGAGTGAGTGTGAGAGGAGAGTGTGAGAGTGAGAGTGTGAGAGGAGAGTGTGAGAGTGAGAGTGTGAGAGGAGAGTGTGAGAGTAAGAGTGTGAGAGGCGGGTGAGAGTGTGAGAGGAGAGTGTGAGAGTGAGAGTGTGAGAGGAGAGTGTGAAAGAGAGTGTGAGAGGGAGAGAGGCGGGTGAGAGTGAGAGTGTGAGAGGAGAGTGTGAGTGAGAGTGTGAGAGGAGAGTGTGAGAGTGAGTGTGAGAGGAGAGTGTGAGTGTGAGAGGGAGAGAGGCGGGTGAGAGTGAGAGTGTGAGAGGAGAGTGTGAGTGAGAGTGTGAGAGGAGAGTGTGAGAAGAGAGTGTGAGAGTGAGAGTGTGAGAGGGAGAGAGGCGGATGAGAGGGAGTGTGAGAGGAGAGTGAGAGTGTGAGAGTGTGAGAGGAGTGTGAGAGTGAGAGTGTGAGAGGAGAGTGTGAGAGTGAGTGTGAGAGGGAGAGGAGAGTGTGAGAGTAAGAGTGTGAGAGGCGGGTGAGAGTGTGAGAGGGAGAGAGGCGGGTGAGTGTGAGAGGAGAGTGAGAGTGTGAGAGTAAGAGTGTGAGAGGGAGAGAGGCGGGTGAGAGAGAGTGTGAGAGGAGAGTGAGACGCAATGAGAGCGAGAGAAGGTCAGCTGGGTGTGTGAGATCTGGGCTGGGGGCACAGTTTGGGCTCCTTGCCACACCGGGCACACAACACATCCTCTTGTTCCCCCCTTTCCTCTCCCCCCCGTCCTGGGATTCCAGACAGAGGGGGCTGTGCTGGCATTAACCTCTCCCCCCCCCCTCTCCCTGTCCCGTCTCTCCATCCTCAGCGAGAGGGGGCTGTGCTGGCATTAACCTCTCTCCCCCCCCCCCTCTCCCTGTCCCGTCTCTCCATCCTCAGCGAGAGGGGGCTGTGCTGGCATTAACCCTCTCCCCCCCCCCCCCCCCTCTCCCTGTCCCGTCTCTCCATCCTCAGCGAGAGGGGGCTGTGCTGGCATTAACCTCTCTCCCCCCCCTCTCCCTGTCCCGTCTCTCCATCCTCAGCGAGAGGGGGCTGTGCTGGCATTAACCTCTCTCCCCCCCCTCTCCCTGTCCCGTCTCTCCATCCTCAGCGAGAGGGGGCTGTGCTGGCATTAACCTCTCTCCCCCCCCCCTCTCCCTGTCCCGTCTCTCCATCCTCAGCGAGAGGGGGCTGTGCTGGCATTAACCTCTCTCCCCCCCCCCCCTCTCCCTGTCCCGTCTCTCCATCCTCAGCGAGAGGGGGCTGTGCTGGCATTAACCTCTCCCCCCCAACCCCCCCTCTCCCTGTCCCGTCTCTCCATCCTCAGCGAGAGGGGGCTGTGCTGGCATTACCCTCTCCCCCCCCCCTCTCCCTGTCCCGTCTCTCCATCCTCAGCGAGAGGGGGCTGTGCTGGCATTAACCTCTCTCCCCCCCCCCTCTCCCTGTCCCGTCTCTCCATCCTCAGCGAGAGGGGGCTGTGCTGGCATTAACCTCTCTCCCCCCCCCTCTCCCTGTCCCGTCTCTCCATCCTCAGCGAGAGGGGGCTGTGCTGGCATTAACCTCTCTCCCCCCCCCCTCTCCCTGTCCCGTCTCTCCATCCTCAGCGAGAGGGGGCTGTGCTGGCATTAACCTCTCCCCCCCCCCCCCCTCTCCCTGTCCCGTCTCTCCATCCTCAGCGAGAGGGGGCTGTGCTGGCATTAACCTCTCCCTCCCAACCCCCCCTCTCCCTGTCCCGTCTCTCCATCCTCAGCGAGAGGGGGCTGTGCTGTAATATAATGCAAAGGGCACCCCCAATATATACAGCACACAACCTGACACAGAGCAATGCCAGGGGCTATTGGGGGGGGGGGAAGCGTGGGAAATAGGGAGGGAGAGAGACAGAGTTGGAGAGGGAGACGAGGAGAGAAGAAGAGAAAGGGGGGGTAGAAAAAGAGAGGGAGAAGAGGAGAGAGAGAGAGAAAGGGTAGAAAAAGAGAGTGAGAGATAGATGGTGGAGGGAGGGAGGGAGGGAGAGATGGACATAGGGGATATAAAAAGAGAGAAATGGAGGGAGAGGTGGAAAGAGTGAGAGAGAAAAGGATAGGGAAATATTGAAACAAAGAGATGAAACATATATTGAATTCTGCCGCCCGCATTAAAGATGGCGGACAATCTGTTGCATGCCTGAGTGCTTTCACTTTCTTACATATTCCTGGTGGGGGGGGTTAAGAGCGTGAAGAAGAGGGGGGTTGGGGAAGCAGGAAAGAGACAGCGCAGGAACAGGATGTATGTTCAGAGAGACAGTTTGGAGAGAAGAGATCAGTGTGTCACTGACTGGACACAGAGCCGGTTTCTGGACAGAGAGATTGGCCTGGCACGAGATGTCTGTTTCTGGATACTAGGCCGGTGTTTCTGCACAGAGAGATTGGCCTGGCACGAGATGTCTGTTTCTGGATACAAGGCCGGTGTTTCTGGATAGAGAGCTTGGCCTGACACGAGATGTCTGTTTCTGGATACAAGGCCGGCGTTTCTGGATAGAGAGATTGGCCTGACATCATGAGATGTCTGTTTCTGGATACAAGGCCGGCGTTTCTGGACAGAGAGATTAGCCTGGCACAAGTTGTCTGTTTTCTGGATACAAGGCCGGCGTTTCTGGACACAGAGCTTGGCCTGGCACAAGATGTCTATTTCTGGACACAGAGCTGGCGTTTCTGGACAGAGAGATTGGCCTGACACGAGATGTCTGTTTCTGGATACAAGGCCTGCGTTTCTGCACAGAGAGATTGGCCTGGCACGAGATGTCTGTTTCTGGATACAAGGCCGGCGTTTCTGGATAGAGAGATTGGCCTGACATCATGAGATGTCTGTTTCTGGATACAAGGCCTGCGTTTCTGCACAGAGAGATTGGCCTGACACGAGATGTCTGTTTCTAGTTACAAGGTCGGCGTTTCTGGATAGAGAGATTGGCCTGACATCATGAGATGTCTGTTTCTGGATACAAGGCCGGCGTTTCTGGACAGAGAGATTAGCCTGGCACAAGTTGTCTGTTTTCTGGATACAAGGCCGGCGTTTCTGGACACAGAGCTTGGCCTGGCACAAGATGTCTATTTCTGGACACAGAGCTGGCGTTTCTGGACAGAGAGATTGGCCTGACACGAGATGTCTGTTTCTGGATACAAGGCCTGCGTTTCTGCACAGAGAGATTGGCCTGGCACGAGATGTCTGTTTCTGGATACAAGGCCGGCGTTTCTGGACAGAGAGATTGGCCTGGCACGAGATGTCTGTTTCTGGATACTAGGCCGGTGTTTCTGGATAGAGAGCTTGGCCTGACACGAGATGTCTGTTTCTAGATACAAGGTCGGCGTTTCTGGATAGAGAGATTGGCCTGACATCATGAGATGTCTGTTTCTGGATACAAGGCCGGCGTTTCTGGACAGAGAGATTAGCCTGGCACAAGTTGTCTGTTTTCTGGATACAAGGCCTGCGTTTCTGCACAGAGAGATTGGCCTGGCACGAGATGTCTGTTTCTGGATACAAGGCCGGCGTTTCTGGACAGAGAGATTGGCCTGGCACGAGATGTCTGTTTCTAGATACAAGGCCGGCGTTTCTGGACAGAGAGATTGGCCTGGCACGAGATGTCTGTTTCTGGATACAAGGCCGGCGTTTCTGGACAGAGAGATTGGCCTGGCACGAGATGTCTGTTTCTGGATACAAGGCCGGCGTTTCTGGACAGAGAGATTGGCCTGGCACGAGATGTCTGTTTCTGGATACAAGGCCGGTGTTTCTGGACAGAGAGATTGGCCTGGCACGAGATGTCTTTTTCTGGATACAAGGCTGGCATTTCTGGACAGAGAGAATGGCCTGGCACGAGATGTCTGTTTCGGGATACAAGGCCGGTGTTTCTGGATAGAGAGATTGGCCTGGCACGAGATGTCTTTTTCTGGATACAAGGCTGGCGTTTCTGGACAGAGAGATTGGCCTGGCACGAGATGTCTGTTTCGGGATACAAGGCTGGTGTTTCTGGATAGAGAGATTGGCCTTGCACGAGATGTCTGTTTCTGGATACAAGGCCGGCGTTTCTGGATAGAGAGATTGGCCTGGCACGAGATGTCTGTTTTCTGGATACAAGGCCGGCATTTCTGGACAGAGAGATTGGCCTAACACGAGATGTCTGTTTCTGGATACAAGGCCGGCATTTCTGGACACAGAGATTGGCCTGGCACGAGATGTCTGTTTCTGGATACAAGGCCGGCATTTCTGCACAGAGAGATTGGCCTGGCATGAGATGCCTGTTTCTGGATACAAGGCCGGCGTTTCTGCACAGAGAGATTGGCCTGCCATGAGATGTCTGTGTTCTGGATCGAAGGTCGGCATTTCTGGAGTGTGGAATAACTTCCTAGGAAACGGACCATCTGAGCATTGACTGATGTTATTGGGTAATTGAGAGTAGCTGGATAGGATCTGGATGTTGCTGGACATTTGGAGGGTTGATTCCAGAAAGCCCGGCCTGCTTTCTGGATACCGGAGTCATGGTTCTAGTTAATGAGTGGCCGCTCTAAATAGGCAAGTTTTTCTTGGTGATAGTAAGGCTTCTCTTCCATATATTGGGAGTATTCTGAATTGTGAAAGGTGTGGCTAATGCAAGGTGTCATTTCTCTGGATCATAAGTGTTTCTGGATAACTGGGCATGGTTCTCGATAGCAGATATTTGTTTCTTGTTTGTAGGCAATGTGTGAATTTTTTTTGGGGGGGGGGGAGTAATATAAGTGTTTTTTTACCACAGATCGTTTTTTAGATAGTCAGTGATATTTCTGGAGAGTGAGAAATGTGAGAAATGGATAGTAAGTGGTACTTCTGGATTCCACGGTGTCTGGATTGGTGCTTGGGTTTCTGCATCGTGAGTGGTGTTTCTGGATTCCAGGTGTCTGGATTGGTGCTTGGGTTTCTGCATAGTGAGCGGTCTTCCTGGATTCCAGGTTTCTGGTTTGGTGGTTGAGTTTCTGCATGGTGAGTGGTGCTTCTGGATTTGAGGTGTCTGGATTGGTGCTTGAGTTCTGCATAGTGAGTGGTACTTCTCGATTTAAGGTGTCTGGATTGGTGCTTGTGTTTCTGGATAGTGAGTGGTGTTTCTGGATTCCAGATGTCTGGATTGGTGTTTGAGTTTCTGGATAGTGAGTGGTACTTATGGATTTGGGGTGTCTGGATTGGTGCTTGAGTACTGCATAGTGAGTGGTACTTCTGGATTCCAGGTGTCTGGATTGGTGCTTGGGTTTCTGGATAGGGAGTGGTGCTTCTGGATTCCAGTTGTCTGGATTGGTGCTTGAGTTTCTGGATAGTGAGTGGTACTTCTCGATTTAAGGTGTCTGGATTGGTGCTTGTGTTTCTGGATAGTGAGTGGTGTTTCTGGATTCCAGATGTCTGGATTGGTGTTTGAGTTTCTGGATAGTGAGTGGTACTTATGGATTTGGGGTGTCTGGATTGGTGCTTGAGTACTGCATAGTGAGTGGTACTTCTGGATTCCAGGTGTCTGGATTGGTGCTTGGGTTTCTGGATAGGGAGTGGTGCTTCTGGATTCCAGTTGTCTGGATTGGTGCTTGAGTTTCTGGATAGTGAGTGGTACTTCTGGATTTGAGGTGTCTGGATTGGTGCTTGGGTTTGTGCATAGTGAGTGGTACTTCTGGATTTGAGGTGTCTGGAGTGGTGCTTGAGTTTCTGCATAGTGAGTAGTGCTTCTGGATTCCAGGTGTCTGGATTGGTGCTTGGGTTTCTGGATAGAGAACCCTGTACCGCACAGGGTTTCGGGATAGGGAATGATGATTTGGGAATAGTAGAAAATTGTTTTTGTAACGGCAGAGACCTTTTTCTGGAAAGAGCAGAGATGAGATTCTGGAACAGAGAAAAGGTATGTAGGGGATAGCAGTGCGCTGTTTATGGAAAAGCAGAGTGGTGTAGGTGAGTAGTGTTGAATAGAGCAGTATTTCAGGCAATGTCGGAGAAGGTTTTCTGGAGCAGCAGAGCGGTGTCTCTGGGATAACATAGAAAGTTTTCTAGAGCAGCAGAGCGGTGTCTCTGGGATACATTAAAGGTTTTCTGGAGCAGCAGAGCGGTGTCTCTGGGATAATATAAAAGGTTTTCTGGAGCAGCAGAGCGGTGTCTCTGGGATACATTAAAGGTTTTCTGGAGCAGCAGAGCGGTGTCTCTGGGATAATATTAAAGGTTTTCTGGAGCAGCAGAGCGGTGTCTCTGGGATAACATAGAAGTT
Source organism: Ascaphus truei (assembly GCF_040206685.1). Classification (NCBI taxonomy): domain Eukaryota; kingdom Metazoa; phylum Chordata; class Amphibia; order Anura; family Ascaphidae; genus Ascaphus; species Ascaphus truei. Next base: position 8,640 of record NW_027455575.1, read on the forward strand.
TTTCTGGAGTAGCAGAGCGGTGTCTCTGGGATAACATAGAAGGTTTTCTGGAGCAGCAGAGCGGTGTCTCTGGGATAACTTAGAAGGTTTTCTGGAACAGTAGAGCGGTGTCTCTGGGATACATTAAAGGTTTTCTGGAGCAGCAGAGCGGTGTCTCTGGGATACATTAAAGGTTTTCTGGAGCAGCAGAGCGGTGTCTCTGGGATACATTAAAGGTTTTCTGGAGCAGCAGAGCGGTGTCTCTGGGATACATTAAAGGTTTTCTGGAGCAGCAGAGCGGTGACTCTGGGATAATATTAAAGGTTTTCTGGAGCAGTAGAGCTGTGTCTCTGGGATAACATTAAAGTTTTTCTGGAGCAGCAGAGCGGTGTCTCTGGGATAATATTAAAGGTTTTCTGGAGCAGCAGAGCAGTGTCTCTGGGATAACATTAAAGGTTTTCTGGAGCAGCAGAGCGGTGTCTCTGGGATAATATTAAAGGTTTTCTGGAGCAGCAGAGCGGTGTCTCTGGGATAATATTAAAGGTTTTCTGGAGCAGCAGAGCGGTGTCTCTGGGATAACATTAAAGGTTTTCTGGAGCAGCAGAGCGGTGTCTCTGGGATAACATTGAAGGTTTTCTGGAGCAGCAGAGCGGTGTCTCTGGGATAACATTAAAGGTTTTCTGGAGCAGCAGAGCGGTGTCTCTGGGATACATTAAAGGTATTCTGGAGCAGCAAAGCGGTGTCTCTGGGATAACATAGAAGGTTTTCTGGAGCAGCAGAGCGGTGTCTCTTGGATAACATTAAAGGTTTTCTGGAGCAGCAGAGCGGTGTCTCTGGGATACATTAAAGGTTTTCTGGAGCAGCAGACCGGTGTCTCTGGGATACATTAAAGGTTTTCTGGAGCAGCAGAGCGGTGTCTCTGGGATAATATTAAAGATTTTCTGGAGCAGTAGAGCGGTGTCTCTGGGATAACATTAAAGGTATTCTGGAGCAGCAAAGCGGTGTCTCTGGGATAACATAGAAGGTTTTCTGGAGCAGCAGAGCGGTGTCTCTGGGATAATATTAAAGGTTTTCTGGAGCAGCAGAGCGGTGTCTCTGGGATAACATTAAATGTTTTCTGGAGCATCAGAGCGGTGTCTCTGGGATAACATTAAAGGTTTTCTGGAGCAACAGAGCGGTTTCTCTGGGATAATATTAAAGGTTTTCTGGAGCAGCAGAGCGGTGTCTCTGGGATAATATTAAAAGTTTTCTGGAGCAGCAGAGCGGTGTCTCTGGGATAATTTTGAAGGTTTTCTGTAGAAGCAGAGCGATGTCTCTGGGATAACATTAAAGGTTTTCTGGAGCATTCGAGTGGTGTCTCTGGGATAATATTAAAGGTTTTCTGGAGCAGCAGAGCGGTGTCTCTGGGATAATATTAAAGGTTTTCTGGAGCAGCAGAGCGGTGTCTCTGGGATAATATTAAAGGTTTTCTGGAGCAGCAGAGCGGTGTCTCTGAGATAACATTAAAGGTTTTCTGGAGCAGCAGAGCAGTGTCTCTGGGATAACATTAAAGGTTTTCTAGAGCAGCAGAGCGGTGTCTCTGGGATAACATTAAAGGTTTTCTGGAGCAGCAGAGCGGTGTCTGTGGGATGACATAGAAGTTTTTCTGGAGCAGCAGAGCGGTGTCTCTGGGATAATATTAAAAATTTTCTGGAGCAGCAGAGCGGTGTCTCTGGGATAACATTGAAGGTTTTCTGGAGCAGCAGAGCGGTGTCTCTGGGATAACATAAAAGGTTTCTGGAGCAGCAGAGCGGTGTCTCTGGGATAATATTAAAGGTTTTCTGGAGCAGCAGAGCGGTGTCTATTGGATAATAGTAAAGGTTTTCTGGAGTAGCAGAGCGGTGTCTCTGGGATACATTAAAGGTTATCTGGAGCAGCAGAGCGGTGTCTCTGGGATAATATTAAAGGTTTTCTGGAGCAGCAGAGCGGTGTCTCTGGGATAACATAGAAGGTTTTCTGGAGCAGCAGAGCGGTGTCTCTGGGATAACATAGAAGGTTTTCTGGAGCAGCAGAGCGGTGTCTCTGGGATAATATTAAAGGTTTTCTGGAGCAGCAGAGCGGTGTCTCTGGGATAACATAGAAGGTTTTCTGGAGCAGCAGAGCGGTGTCTCTGGGATGACATAGAAGTTTTTCTGGAGCAGCAGAGCGGTGTCTCTGGGATAATATTAAAGGTTTTCTGGAGCAGCAGGGCAGTGTCTCTGGGATAACATTGAAGGTTTTCTGGAGCAGCAGAGCGGTGTCTCTGGGATAACATAAAAGGTTTCTGGAGCAGCAGAGCGGTGTCTCTGGGATAATATTAAAGGTTTTCTGGAGCAGCAGAGCAGTGTCTCTGGGATGACATTAAAGATTTTCTGGAGCATTAGAGTGGTGTCTCTGGGATACATTAAAGGTTTTCTGGAGCAGCAGAGCGGTGTCTCTGGGATAATAGTAAAGGTTTTCTGGAGTAGCAGAGCGGTGTCTCTGGGATACATTAAAGGTTTTCTGGAGCAGCAGAGCGGTGTCTCTGGGATAATATTAAAGGTTTTCTGGAGCAGCAGAGCGGTGTCTCTGGGATAACATAGAAGGTTTTCTGGAGCAGCAGAGCGGTGTCTCTGGGATAACATAGAAGGTTTTCTGGAGCAGCAGAGCGGTGTCTCTAGGATAACATAGAAGGTTTTCTGGAGCAGAAGAGCGGTGTCTCTGGGATAACATAGAAGGTTTTCTGGAGCAGCAGAGCGGTGTCTCTGGGATAACATAGAAGGTTTGTGGAGCAGCAGAGCGGTGTCTCTAGGATAACATAGAAGGTTTTCTGGAGCAGAAGAGCGGTGTCTCTGGGATAACATAGAAGGTTTTCTGGAGCAGCAGAGCGGTGTCTCTGGGATAATATTAAAGGTTTTCTGGAGCAGCAGAGCAGTGTCTCTGGGATGACATTAAAGGTTTTCTGGAGCAGCAGAGTGGTGTCTCTGGGATACATTAAAGGTTTTCTGGAGCAGCAGAGCGGTGTCTATTGGATAATAGTAAAGGTTTTCTGGAGTAGCAGAGCGGTGTCTCTGGGATACATTAAAGGTTATCTGGAGCAGCAGAGCGGTGTCTCTGGGATAATATTAAAGGTTTTCTGGAGCAGCAGAGCGGTGTCTCTGGGATAACATAGAAGGTTTTCTGGAGCAGCAGAGCGGTGTCTCTGGGATAACATAGAAGGTTTTCTGGAGCAGCAGAGCGGTGTCTCTGGGATAATATTAAAGGTTTTCTGGAGCAGCAGAGCGGTGTCTCTGGGATAACATAGAAGGTTTTCTGGAGCAGCAGAGCGGTGTCTCTGGGATGACATAGAAGTTTTTCTGGAGCAGCAGAGCGGTGTCTCTGGGATAATATTAAAGGTTTTCTGGAGCAGCAGAGCAGTGTCTCTGGGATAACATTGAAGGTTTTCTGGAGCAGCAGAGCGGTGTCTATTGGATAATATTAAAGGTTTTCTGGAGCAGCAGAGCAGTGTCTCTGGGATGACATTAAAGATTTTCTGGAGCATTAGAGGGGTGTCTCTGGGATACATTAAAGGTTTTCTGGAGCAGCAGAGCGGTGTCTCTGGGATAATAGTAAAGGTTTTCTGGAGTAGCAGAGCGGTGTCTCTGGGATACATTAAAGGTTTTCTGGAGCAGCAGAGCAGTGTCTCTGGGATAATATTAAAGGTTTTCTGGAGCAGCAGAGCGGTGTCTCTGGGATAACATAGAAGGTTTTCTGGAGCAGCAGAGCGGTGTCTCTGGGATAACATAGAAGGTTTTCTGGAGCAGCAGAGCGGTGTCTCTAGGATAACATAGAAGGTTTTCTGGAGCAGAAGAGCGGTGTCTCTGGGATAACATAGAAGGTTTTCTG
>NW_027455575.1:17500-34523 GCF_040206685.1 Ascaphus truei
TGTAACCATCGCACCCATACCCACGCTCCGCCCTTAGTCTCACGCGCAGAATACACCTGTAACCATCGCATCCATCCCCACGCTCCGCCCTTAGTCTCACGCGCAGAATACACCTGTAACCATCGCATCCATCCCCACGCTCCGTCCTTAGTCTCACGCGCAGAATACACCTGTAACCATCGCACCCATACCCACGCTCCGCCCTTAGTCTCACGCGCAGAATACACCTGTAACCATCGCACCCATACCCACGCTCCGCCCTTAGTCTCACGCGCAGAATACACCTGTAACCATCGCACCCATACCCACGCTCCGCCCTTAGTCTCACGCGCAGAATACACCTGTAACCATCGCACCCATACCCACGCTCCGCCCTTAGTCTCACGCGCAGAATACACCTGTAACCATCGCACCCATACCCACGCTCCGCCCTTAGTCTCACGCGCAGAATACACCTGTAACCATCGCACCCATACCCACGCTCCGCCCTTAGTCTCACGCACAGAATACACCTGTAACCATCGCACCCATCCCCACGCTCCGTGCTTAGTCTCACGCGCAGAATACACCTGTAACCATCGCATCCATCCCCACGCTCCGTGCTTTGTCTCACGCGCAGAATACACCTGTAACCATCGCACCCATACCCACGCTCCGCCCTTAGTCTCACGCGCAGAATACACCTGTAACCATCGCATCCATACCCACGCTCCGTGCTTTGTCTCACGCGCAGAATACACCTGTAACCATCGCACCCATACCCACGCTCCATCCTTAGTCTCACGCGCAGAATACACCTGTAACCATCGCACCCATACCCACGCTTCGTCCTTAGTCTCACGCACAGAATACACCTGTAACCATCGCACCCATACCCACGCTCCGCCCTTAGTCTCACGCACAGAATACACCTGTAACCATCGCACCCATACCCACGCTCCGTGCTTAGTCTCACGCGCAGAATACACCTGTAACCATCGCACCCATACCCACGCTCCGTCCTTAGTCTCACGCGCAGAATACACCTGTAACCATCGCACCCATACCCACGCTCCGCCCTTAGTCTCACGCGCAGAATACACCTGGGACCATCGCACCCATACCCACGCTCCGTCCTTAGTCTCACGCGCAGAATACACCTGTAACCATCGCACCCATACCCACGCTCCGCCCTTAGTCTCACGCGCAGAATACACCTGTAACCATCGCACCCATCCCCACGCTCCGTCCTTAGTCTCACGCGCAGAATACACCTGTAACCATCGCACCCATACCCACGCTCCGCCCTTAGTCTCACGCGCAGAATACACCTGTAACCATCGCACCCATCCCCACGCTCCGCCCTTTGTCTCACGCGCAGAATACACCTGTAACCATCGCACCCATACCCACGCTCCGCCCTTAGTCTCACGGGCAGAATACACCTGTAACCATCGCACCCATCCCCACGCTCCGCCCTTAGTCTCACGCGCAGAATACACCTGTAACCATCGCATCCATCCCCACGCTCCGCCCTTAGTCTCACGCGCAGAATACACCTGTAACCATCGCACCCATACCCACGCTCCGCCCTTAGTCTCACGCGCAGAATACACCTGTAACCATCGCACCCATACCCACGCTCCGTGCTTAGTCTCACGCGCAGAATACACCTGGGACCATCGCACCCATACCCACGCTCCGCCCTTAGTCTCACGCGCAGAATACACCTGTAACCATCGCACCCATACCCACGCTCCGCCCTTAGTCTCACGCGCAGAATACACCTGTAACCATCGCACCCATACCCACGCTCCGCCCTTAGTCTCACGCACAGAATACACCTGTAACCATCGCACCCATCCCCACGCTCCGCCCTTAGTCTCACGCGCAGAATACACCTGTAACCATCGCACCCATCCCCACGCTCCGTCCTTAGTCTCACGCGCAGAATACACCTGTAACCATCGCACCCATACCCACGCTCCGCCCTTAGTCTCACGCGCAGAATACACCTGTAACCATCGCACCCATCCCCACGCTCCGCCCTTTGTCTCACGCGCAGAATACACCTGTAACCATCGCACCCATACCCACGCTCCGTGCTTAGTCTCACGCGCAGAATACATCTGTAACCATCGCACCCATCCCCACGCTCCGCCCTTAGTCTCACGCGCAGAATACACCTGTAACCATCGCACCCATACCCACGCTCCGCCCTTAGTCTCACGCGCAGAATACACCTGTAACCATCGCATCCATACCCACGCTCCGCCCTTAGTCTCACGGGCAGAATACACCTGTAACCATCGCACCCATCCCCACGCTCCGTGCTTAGTCTCACACACAGAATACACCTGTAACCATCACACCCATCCCCACGCTCCGCCCTTAGTCTCACGCGCAGAATACACCTGTAACCATCGCACCCATACCCACGCTCCGCCCTTAGTCTCACGCGCGGAATACACCTGTAACCATCGCACCCAGCCCCACGCTCCGTCCTTAGTCTCACGCGCAGATTACACCTGTAACCATCGCACCTATACCCACGCTCCGCCCTTAGTCTCACGCACAGAATACACCTGTAACCATCGCACCCATCCCCACGCTCCGTGCTTAGTCTCACGCGCAGAATACACCTGTAACCATCGCACCCATACCCACGCTCCGTGCTTAGTCTCACGCGCAGAATACACCTGTAACCATCGCACCCATCCCCACGCTCCGCCCTTAGTCTCACGCGCAGAAGACACCTGTAACCATCGCATCCATCCCCACGCTCCGCCCTTAGTCTCACACACAGAATACACCTGTAACCATCGCACCCATACCCACGCTGCGCCCTTAGTCTCACGCGCAGAATACACCTGTAACCATCGCACCCATCCCCACGCTCCGCCCTTAGTCTCACGCACAGAATACACCTGTAACCATCGCACCCATACCCACGCTCCGAGCTTAGTCTCACGCGCAGAATACACCTGTAACCATCGCACCCATCCCCACGCTCCGCCCTTAGTCTCACGCGCAGAAGACACCTGTAACCATCGCACCCATACCCACGCTCCGTCCTTAGTCTCACGCGCAGAATACACCTGTAACCATCGCATCCATCCCCACGCTCCGCCCTTAGTCTCACGCGCAGAATACACCTGTAACCATCGCACCCATCCCCACGCTCCGCCCTTAGTCTCACGCGCAGAATACACCTGTAACCATCGCACCCATACCCACGCTCCGCCCTTAGTCTCACGCGCAGAATACACCTGTAACCATCGCACCCATACCCACGCTCCGCCCTTAGTCTCACGCGCAGAATACACCTGTAACCATCGCACCCATACCCACGCTCCGCCCTTAGTCTCACGCGCAGAATACACCTGTAACCATCGCACCGATACCCACGCTCCGCCCTTAGTCTCACGCGCAGAATACACCTGTAACCATCGCACCCATACCCACGCTCCGCCCTTAGTCTCACGCGCAGAATACACCTGTAACCATCGCACCCATCCCCACGCTCCGCCCTTAGTCTCACGCGCAGAATACACCTGTAACCATCGCACCCATCCCCACGCTCCGCCCTTAGTATCACGCGCAGAATACACCTGTAACCATCGCACCCATACCCACGCTCCGCCCTTAGTCTCACGCACAGAATACACCTGTAACCATCGCACCCATCCCCACGCTCCGCCCTTAGTCTCACGCACAGAATACACCTGTAACCATCGCACCCATACCCACGCTCCGTGCTTAGTCTCACGCGCAGAATACACCTGTAACCATCGCACCCATACCCACGCTCCGCCCTTAGTCTCACGCGCAGAATACACCTGTAACCATCGCACCCATACCCACGCTCTGTGCTTAGTCTCACGCGCAGCATACACCTGTAACCATCGCACCCATACCCACGCTCCGCCCTTAGTCTCACGCGCAGAATACACCTGTAACCATCGCACCCATACCCACGCTCCGCCCTTAGTCTCACGCGCAGAATACACCTGTAACCATCGCACCCATCCCCACGCTCCGCCCTTAGTCTCACGCGCAGAATACACCTGTAACCATCGCACCCATACCCACGCTCTGTGCTTAGTCTCACGCGCAGCATACACCTGTAACCATCGCACCCATACCCACGCTCCGCCCTTAGTCTCACGCGCAGAATACACCTGTAACCATCGCACCCATACCCACGCTCCGCCCTTAGTCTCACGCGCAGAATACACCTGTAACCATCGCACCCATACCCACGCTCCGCCCTTAGTCTCACGCACAGAATACACCTGTAACCATCGCACCCATCCCCACGCTCCGCCCTTAGTCTCACGCGCAGAATACACCTGTAACCATCGCACCCATACCCACGCTCCGCCCTTAGTCTCACGCGCAGAATACACCTGTAACCATCGCACCCATCCGCACGCTCCGCCCTTAGTCTCACGCACAGAATACACCTGTAACCATCGCACCCATCCCCACGCTCCGTCCTTAGTCTCACGCGCAGAATACACCTGTAACCATCGCACCCATACCCACGCTCCGTGCTTAGTCTCACGTGCAGAATACACCTGTAACCATCGCACCCATCCCCACGCTCCGCCCTTAGTCTCACGCGCAGAATACACCTGTAACCATCGCACCCATCCCCACGCTCCGCCCTTAGTCTCACGCACAGAATACACCTGTAACCATCGCACCCATCCCCACGCTCCGCCCTTAGTCTCAGGCGCAGAATACACCTGTAACCATCGCACCCATACCCACGCTCCGCCCTTAGTCTCACGCGCAGAATACACCTGTAACCATCGCACCCATACCCACGCTCCGCCCTTAGTCTCACGCGCAGAATACACCTGTAACCATCGCACCCATACCCACGCTCCGTGCTTAGTCTCACGCGCAGAATACACCTGGGACCATCGCACCCATACCCACGCTCCGTCCTTAGTCTCACGCGCAGAATACACCTGTAACCATCGCACCCATCCCCACGCTCCGCCCTTAGTCTCACGCACAGAATACACCTGTAACCATCGCACCCATCCCCACGCTCCGTGCTTAGTCTCACGCGCAGAATACACCTGGGACCATCGCACCCATACCCACGCTCCGTCCTTAGTCTCACGCGCAGAATACACCTGTAACCATCGCACCCATACCCACGCTCCGTCCTTAGTCTCACGCGCAGAATACACCTGGGACCATCGCACCCATACCCACGCTCCGTCCTTAGTCTCACGCGCAGAATACACCTGTAACCATCGCACCCATACCCACGCTCCGTCCTTAGTCTCACGCGCAGAATACACCTGTAACCATCGCACCCATACCCACGCTCCGCCCTTAGTCTCACGCGCAGAATACACCTGTAACCATCGCACCCATCCCCACGCTCCGCCCTTAGTCTCACGCGCAGAATACACCTGTAACCATCGCACCCATACCCACGCTCCGCCCTTAGTCTCACGCGCAGAATACACCTGTAACCATCGCACCCATCCCCACGCTCCGCCCTTAGTCTCACGCGCAGAATACACCTGTAACCATCGCACCCATACCCACGCTCCGTCCTTAGTCTCACGCGCAGAATACACCTGTAACCATCGCACCCATACCCACGCTCCGCCCTTAGTCTCACGCGCAGAATACACCTGTAACCATCGCACCCATCCCCACGCTCCGCCCTTAGTCTCACGCGCAGAATACACCTGTAACCATCGCACCCATCCCCACGCTCCGTGCCTAGTCTCACGCGCAGAATACACCTGTAACCATCGCACCCATACCCACGCTCCGTGCTTAGTCTCACGCGCAGAATACACCTGTAACCATCGCACCCATCCCCACACTCCGTCCTTAGTCTCACGCGCAGAATACACCTGTAACCATCGCACCCTTCCCACGCTCCGTGCTTAGTCTGACGCACAGAATACACCTGTAACCATCGCACCCATACCCACGCTCCGCCCTTAGTCTCACGCGCAGAATACACCTGTAACCATCGCATCCATCCCCACGCTCCGCCCTTAGTCTCACGCGCAGAATACACCTGTAACCATCGCATCCATCCCCACGCTCCGCCCTTAGTCTCACGCGCAGAATACACCTGTAACCATCGCACCCATACCCACGCTCCGCCCTTAGTCTCACGCGCAGAATACACCTGTAACCATCGCACCCATACCCACGCTCCGCCCTTAGTCTCACGCGCAGAATACACCTGTAACCATCGCACCCATACCCACGCTCCGCCCTTAGTCTCACGCGCAGAATACACCTGTAACCATCGCACCCATACCCACGCTCCGCCCTTAGTCTCACGCGCAGAATACACCTGTAACCATCGCACCCATACCCACGCTCCGCCCTTAGTCTCACGCACAGAATACACCTGTAACCATCGCACCCATCCCCACGCTCCGTGCTTAGTCTCACGCGCAGAATACACCTGTAACCATCGCATCCATCCCCACGCTCCGTGCTTTGTCTCACGCGCAGAATACACCTGTAACCATCGCACCCATACCCACGCTCCGCCCTTAGTCTCACGCGCAGAATACACCTGTAACCATCGCATCCATACCCACGCTCCGTGCTTTGTCTCACGCGCAGAATACACCTGTAACCATCGCACCCATACCCACGCTCCATCCTTAGTCTCACGCGCAGAATACACCTGTAACCATCGCACCCATACCCACGCTTCGTCCTTAGTCTCACGCGCAGAATACACCTGTAACCATCGCACCCATCCCCACGCTCCGCCCTTAGTCTCACGCACAGAATACACCTGTAACCATCGCACCCATACCCACGCTCCGCCCTTAGTCTCACGCACAGAATACACCTGTAACCATCGCACCCATACCCACGCTCCGTGCTTAGTCTCACGCGCAGAATACACCTGTAACCATCGCACCCATACCCACGCTCCGTCCTTAGTCTCACGCGCAGAATACACCTGTAACCATCGCACCCATACCCACGCTCCGCCCTTAGTCTCACGCGCAGAATACACCTGGGACCATCGCACCCATACCCACGCTCCGTCCTTAGTCTCACGCGCAGAATACACCTGTAACCATCGCACCCATACCCACGCTCCGCCCTTAGTCTCACGCGCAGAATACACCTGTAACCATCGCACCCATCCCCACGCTCCGTCCTTAGTCTCACGCGCAGAATACACCTGTAACCATCGCACCCATACCCACGCTCCGCCCTTAGTCTCACGCGCAGAATACACCTGTAACCATCGCACCCATCCCCACGCTCCGCCCTTTGTCTCACGCGCAGAATACACCTGTAACCATCGCACCCATACCCACGCTCCGCCCTTAGTCTCACGGGCAGAATACACCTGTAACCATCGCACCCATCCCCACGCTCCGCCCTTAGTCTCACGCACAGAATAAACCTGTAACCACCGCACCCATACCCACGCTCCGCCCTTAGTCTCACGCGCAGAATACACCTGTAACCATCGCATCCATCCCCACGCTCCGCCCTTAGTCTCACGCGCAGAATACACCTGTAACCATCGCACCCATCCCCACGCTCCGCCCTTAGTCTCAGGCGCAGAATACACCTGTAACCATCGCACCCATCCTCACGCTCCGCCCTTAGTCTCACGCGCAGAATACACCTGTAACCATCGCACCCATACCCACGCTCCGTGCTTAGTCTCACGCGCAGAATACACCTGGGACCATCGCACCCATACCCACGCTCCGCCCTTAGTCTCACGCGCAGAATACACCTGTAACCATCGCACCCATAACCACGCTCCGTCCTTAGTCTCACGCGCAGTATACACCTGTAACCATCGCACCCATACCCACGCTCCGCCCTTAGTCTCACGCGCAGAATACACCTGTAACCATCGCACCCATACCCACGCTCCGCCCTTAGTCTCACGCGCAGAATACACCTGTAACCATCGCACCCATCCCCACGCTCCGTCCTTAGTCTCACGCGCAGAATACACCTGTAACCATCGCACCCATCCCCACGCTCCGTCCTTAGTCTCACGCGCAGAATACACCTGTAACCATCGCACCCATACCCACGCTCCGCCCTTAGTCTCACGCGCAGAATACACCTGTAACCATCGCACCCATCCCCACGCTCCGCCCTTTGTCTCACGCGCAGAATACACCTGTAACCATCGCACCCATACCCACGCTCCGTGCTTAGTCTCACGCGCAGAATACATCTGTAACCATCGCACCCATCCCCACGCTCCGCCCTTAGTCTCACGCGCAGAATACACCTGTAACCATCGCACCCATACCCACGATCCGCCCTTAGTCTCACGCGCAGAATACACCTGTAACCATCGCATCCATACCCACGCTCCGCCCTTAGTCTCACGGGCAGAATACACCTGTAACCATCGCACCCATCCCCACGCTCCGTGCTTAGTCTCACACACAGAATACACCTGTAACCATCACACCCATCCCCACGCTCCGCCCTTAGTCTCACGCGCAGAATACACCTGTAACCATCGCACCCATACCCACGCTCCGCCCTTAGTCTCACGCGCGGAATACACCTGTAACCATCGCACCCAGCCCCACGCTCCGTCCTTAGTCTCACGCGCAGATTACACCTGTAACCATCGCACCTATACCCACGCTCCGCCCTTAGTCTCACGCGCAGAATACACCTGTAACCATCGCACCCATACCCACGCTCCGTGCTTAGTCTCACGCGCAGAATACACCTGTAACCATCGCACCCATCCCCACGCTCCGCCCTTAGTCTCACGCGCAGAAGACACCTGTAACCATCGCATCCATCCCCACGCTCCGCCCTTAGTCTCACACACAGAATACACCTGTAACCATCGCACCCATACCCACGCTCCGCCCTTAGTCTCACGCACAGAATACACCTGTAACCATCGCACCCATACCCACGCTCCGAGCTTAGTCTCACGCGCAGAATACACCTGTAACCATCGCACCCATCCCCACGCTCCGCCCTTAGTCTCACGCGCAGAAGACACCTGTAACCATCGCACCCATACCCACGCTCCGTCCTTAGTCTCACGCGCAGAATACACCTGTAACCATCGCACCCATACCCACGCTCCGCCCTTAGTCTCACGCGCAGAATACACCTGTAACCATCGCACCCATCCCCACGCTCCGCCCTTAGTCTCACGCGCAGAATACACCTGTAACCATCGCACCCATACCCACGCTCCGCCCTTAGTCTCACGCGCAGAATACATCTGTAACCATCGCACCCATACCCACGCTCCGCCCTTAGTCTCACGCGCAGAATACATCTGTAACCATCGCACCCATACCCACGCTCCGCCCTTAGTCTCACGCGCAGAATACATCTGTAACCATCGCACCCATCCCCACGCTCCGCCCTTAGTCTCACGCGCAGAATACACCTTTAACCATCGCACCCATACCCACGCTCCGTCCTTAGTCTCACGCGCAGAATACACCTGTAACCATCGCACCCATCCCCACGCTCCGCCCTTAGTCTCACGCGCAGAATACACCTGTAACCATCGCATCCATACCCACGCTCCGTGCTTAGTCTCACGCGCAGAATACACCTGTAACCATCGCACCCATCCCCACGCTCCGCCCTTAGTCTCACGCGCAGAATACACCTGTAACCATCGCACCCATACCCACGCTCCGCCCTTAGTCTCACGCGCAGAATACACCTGTAACCATCGCACCCATACCCACGCTCCGCCCTTAGTCTCACGAGCAGAATACACCTGTAACCATCGCATCCATACCCACGCTCCGCCCTTAGTCTCACGGGCAGAATACACCTGTAACCATCGCACCCATCCCCACGCTCCGCCCTTAGTCTCACGCGCAGAATACACCTGTAACCATCGCACCCATCCCCACGCTCCGCCCTTAGTCTCACGCGCAGAATACACCTGTAACCATCGCACCCATCCCCACGCTCCGTGCTTAATCTCACGCGCAGAATACATCTGTAACCATCGCACCCATACCCACGCTCCGCCCTTAGTCTCACGCGCAGAATACACCTGTAACCATCGCACCCATCCCCACGCTCCGCCCTTAGTCTCACGCGCAGAATACACCTGTAACCATCGCATCCATACCCACGCTCCGCCCTTAGTCTCACGGGCAGAATACACCTGTAACCATCGCACCCATCCCCACGCTCCGTGCTTAGTCTCACGCGCAGAATACACCTGTAACCATCGCACCCATACCCACGCTCCGCCCTTAGTCTCACGCGCAGAATACACCTGTAACCATCGCATCCATCCCCACGCTCCGTGCTTAGTCTCACGCGCAGAATACATCTGTAACCATCGCATCCATACCTACGCTCCGTGCTTAGTCTCACGCGCAGAATACACCTGTAACCATCGCACCCATCCCCACGCTCCGTGCTTAATCTCACGCGCAGAATACATCTGTAACCATCGCATCCATACCTACGCTCCGTGCTTAGTCTCACGCGCAGAATACACCTGTAACCATCGCACCCATCCCCACGCTCCGTGCTTAATCTCACGCGCAGAATACATCTGTAACCATCGCACCCATCCCCACGCTCCGCCCTTAGTCTCACGTGCAGAATACACCTGTAACCATCGCACCCATACCCACGCTCCGCCCTTAGTCTCACGCGCAGAATACATCTGTAACCATCGCACCCATACCCACGCTCCGCCCTTAGTCTCACGCGCAGAATACATCTGTAACCATCGCACCCATACCCACGCTCCGCCCTTAGTCTCACGCGCAGAATACATCTGTAACCATCGCACCCATCCCCACGCTCCGCCCTTAGTCTCACGCGCAGAATACACCTTTAACCATCGCACCCATACCCACGCTCCGTCCTTAGTCTCACGCGCAGAATACACCTGTAACCATCGCACCCATCCCCACGCTCCGCCCTTAGTCTCACGCGCAGAATACACCTGTAACCATCGCATCCATACCCACGCTCCGTGCTTAGTCTCACGCGCAGAATACACCTGTAACCATCGCACCCATCCCCACGCTCCGCCCTTAGTCTCACGCGCAGAATACACCTGTAACCATCGCACCCATACCCACGCTCCGCCCTTAGTCTCACGCGCAGAATACACCTGTAACCATCGCACCCATACCCACGCTCCGCCCTTAGTCTCACGCGCAGAATACACCTGTAACCATCGCATCCATACCCACGCTCCGCCCTTAGTCTCACGGGCAGAATACACCTGTAACCATCGCACCCATCCCCACGCTCCGCCCTTAGTCTCACGCGCAGAATACACCTGTAACCATCGCACCCATCCCCACGCTCCGCCCTTAGTCTCACGCGCAGAATACACCTGTAACCATCGCACCCATCCCCACGCTCCGTGCTTAATCTCACGCGCAGAATACATCTGTAACCATCGCACCCATACCCACGCTCCGCCCTTAGTCTCACGCGCAGAATACACCTGTAACCATCGCACCCATCCCCACGCTCCGCCCTTAGTCTCACGCGCAGAATACACCTGTAACCATCGCACCCATCCCCACGCTCCGTCCTTAGTCTCACGCGCAGAATACACCTGTAACCATCGCACCCATCCCCACGCTCCGCCCTTAGTCTCACGCGCAGAATACACCTGTAACCATCGCACCCATACCCACGCTCCGCCCTTAGTCTCACGCGCAGAATACACCTGTAACCATCGCACCCATCCCCACGCTCCGCCCTTAGTCTCACGCGCAGAATACACCTGTAACCATCGCACCCATCCCCACGCTCCGCCCTTAGTCTCACGCGCAGAATACACCTGTAACCATCGCACCCATCCCCACGCTCCGCCCTTAGTCTCACGCGCAGAATACACCTGTAACCATCGCACCCATACCCACGCTCCGCCCTTAGTCTCACGCGCAGAATACACCTGTAACCATCGCACCCATACCCACGCTCCGCCCTTAGTCTCACGCGCAGAATACACCTGTAACCATCGCACCTATACCCACGCTCCGCCCTTAGTCTCACGCGCAGAATACACCTGTAACCATCGCACCCATACCCACGCTCCACCCTTAGTCTCACGCGCAGAATACACCTGTAACCATCGCACCCATCCCCACGCTCCGCCCTTAGTCTCACGCGCAGAATACACCTGTAACCATCGCACCCATACCCACGCTCCGCCCTTAGTCTCACGCGCAGAATACACCTGTAACCATCGCACCCATACCCACGCTCCGCCCTTAGTCTCACGCGCAGAATACACCTGTAACCATCGCATCCATACCCACGCTCCGCCCTTAGTCTCACGGGCAGAATACACCTGTAACCATCGCACCCATCCCCACGCTCCGCCCTTAGTCTCACGCGCAGAATACACCTGTAACCATCGCACCCATCCCCACGCTCCGCCCTTAGTCTCACGCGCAGAATACACCTGTAACCATCGCACCCATCCCCACGCTCCGTCCTTAGTCTCACGCGCAGAATACATCTGTAACCATCGCTCCGCACTCTTATCTGTGTGATTAATGTTCATAGCTTGCGCCCGCTGTAATATTGTTACTACAGACTAAGTCACATTATATTCGCTTCATATAATAATAATATTAATATTAATAATAATTAATATCCTGTATCTGGATTACTTCTCATATTTAGAAGGAATATTTGCATAATTGGCATTGTAATACAGAATGTGGCCTCGCTCCAGTCCTCAAACGCCACTAACTGGTCAAGTATTGGGGATATCTCTGCTTCAGCACAGGTGGCTCAGTCATCGACCAGAGGCGTCCAACTCCAGTCCTCAAGGGCCACCAACTGGTCCGATTTTAAGGATACCCCAGCTTCAGCATAGTTGGCTCAATCAGTGACTCCGTCGTTGTCTGAGCCAGTGATTGAGTCACCTGTGCTGAAGCAGGGATATCGCTAATACTTAACCAGTTGGTGGCCCTAGAGGACTGGACGGGAGAGTGCCACCCCCAGGCTCAGACTATTTCATATTAATTGCCCCATTGTCTTTATTAATCATATTAATTATGCATTTATTATTATCAATAGCACCCTGATTATTCATCATTAATACTGCTAATAGCCCCACCCATAATACAGTCATTATATTAGTTACTCATCATTAATACTGCTAATAGCCCCATCCATAATACAGTCATTATATTAGTTACTCATCATTAATACTGCTAATAGCCCCACCCATAACACAGTCATTATATTAGTTACTCATCATTAATACTGCTAATAGCCCCATCCATAATACAGTTATTATATTAATTACTCATCATTAATACTGCTAATAGCCCCATCCATAATACAGTCATTATATTAGTTACTCATCATTAATACTGCTAATAGCCCCATCCATAATACAGTCATTATATTAATTACTCATCATTAATACTGCTAATAGCCCCACCCATAATACAGTCATTATATTAGTTACTCATCATTAATACTGCTAATAGCCCCATCCATAATACAGTCATTATATTAGTTACTCATCATTAATACTGCTAAAAGCGCCATTCATATTTACTCACCCTTGAAGTGGGAGATACACTGTATATTATTAGAGTAATACCCCCATAGTTCTGCGTTGGGGAGCCACGTATTAGAGTATCACCCCCATAGTTCTGCGTTGGGGTGCCACGTATTAGAGTAATACCCCCATAGTTCTGCGTTGGGGTGCCACGTATTAGAGTAATACCCCCATAGTTCTGCGTTGGGGTGCCACGTATTAGAGTAATACCCCCAGTACCGTGTAGGGTTGGGATCTGCAGCGTGTTCCCCTGAGTGCCGCTACAAGGGGGTCCTCTCTCTCCCAATTCCATGTGAGCCCCGGACTCGCCTCTGGGGGTCCGGATTACAGTCACCCCTATTTGTGACCCCTCCGTTTGTACAGCAGAATTTCCCTAACCTACTTTTACTGTCATTATATATATATATACTAGCTGAGAGACCCGGCGTTGCCCGGGATGTAAATGCGTAATAGGGTAGTATTATTTATAAATCGTGGAACAATAGGTGAGTATTTGTTGTAAAGGTTGGATAATAATGTTGAAAAGAAAGATGGAAGAAAATGTAATACGATGTTGTTTAAAAATGGTTTATTGTAAACACACCACAATAATGTATATATGTGGGTGGGTGTCCCGCTAGGGTGTGAGCGGGTGTGAGGCGGCGGGTGGGTGACAAGTCCGGGTGGCGAGTGGGTAGTGAGTGCTGGCTGTGGGTGTGTGTCCTGCTAGGGTGTGAGTGGGTGTGAGGCGGCGGGTGGGTGACAAGTCCGGGTGGCGAGTGGGTAGTGAGTGCTGGCTGTGGGTGTGTGTCCTGCTAGGGTGTGAGCGGGTGTGAGATGCGGGGCGTGGGGGAAGACAGGGGCAGGGGGGGAAGGCAGGGGCGGGGGGGGAAGGCAGGGGCGGGGGGAAGGCAGGGGCGGGGGGGTAGGCAAGGGCGGGGAAAGGTAGGGGCGGGGGGGGGGGAAGGCAGGCGGAGGGGGAAGGCAGGTGGGGGCGGAAGGCAGGGGGGAAGGCAGGGGCGGGGGGGAAGGCAGGGGGGGGAGGCAGGGGGGGAGGCAGAGGGGGAAGCAGGAGGGGAGCAGGGGCGGGGGGGAAGGCAGGCGGGGGGAAGGCAGGGGCGGAAGGGGAAGGCAGGGGTGGAGGGGGAAGGCAGGGGTGGAGGGGGAAGGCAGGCGGGGGGGGAAGACAGGGGTGAGGGGGAAGACAGGGGTGAGGGGGAAGGCAGGGGGGGAAGGCAGGGGCAGGGGGGAAGGCAGGGGCAGGGGGGGGGAAGGCAGGGGCAGGGGGGAAGGCAGGGGCAGGGGGGGGAAGGCAGGGGCAGGGGGGGAAGGCAGGGGCAGGGGGGAAGGCAGGGGCGGGGGAAAGGCAGGGGCGGGGGAAAGGCAGGGGCGGGGGGAAGGCAGGGGCGGGGGGAAAGGCAGGGGCAGGGGGAGAAAGGCAGGGGAGGGAAGGCAGGGGCGGGGGGGGAAGGCAGGAGGTGGAAGGCAGGGGTGGGGGGGGAAAGCAGGGGCAGGGGGGGAAAGGCAGGGGTGGGGGGTTAAAGGCAGGGGCGGGGAGGAAAGGCAGGGGCAGGGGGGAAGGCAGGGGCAGGGGGGAAGCAGGGGCGGGGGGGAAAGGCAGGGGCGGGGGGGAAAGGCAGGGGTGGGGGGGGAAGGCAGGGGCGGGGGGAGGCAGGGGCGGAGAAGGCAGGGGCGGGGGGGGGGGGGCAGGGGCAGGGGGGGAAGGCAGGGGGGGAAGGCAGGGGGAAGGCAGGGGGAAGGCAGGGGGGGAAGGCAGGGGCTGGGGGGAAAGGCAGGGTGGGGGAAAGGCAGGGGCGGGGGGGGAAAGGCAGGGGTGGGGAGAAAGGCAGGGGTGGGGGGAAAGGCAGGGGCAGGGGGGGGAGGCAGGGGCAAGGGAGGAAGCAAGGGCAGGGGAAAGGCAGGGGTGGGGGGAAAGGCAGGGGCAGGGGGGAAAGGCAGGGGTGGGGGGAAAGGCAGGGGTGGGGGGGAAAGGCAGGGACAGAGGGGGAAGGCAGGGGCATGGGGGGAAGCAGGGGCAGGGGGAGGCAGGGGCGGGGGGGAAGGAAGGGGCAGGGGGAAGCCAGGGGCGGGGGGGAGGCAGGGGCGGGGGAAGGCAGGGGCGGGGGGGAGGCAGGGGCGTGGGGAAGGCAGGGGCGGAGAAGGTAGGGGTGGGGGGGGAAGGCAGGGGTGGGGGGGAAGGCAGGGGTGGGGGGGAAGGCAGGAGCGGGGGGGGAAGGCAGGGGCGGCGGGGAGGGCAGGGGTGGCGGGGAAGGCAGGGGCGGGGGAGGGAAGGCAGAGGCGGGGGGAAGGTGGGGGGGAAGGCAGGGGGAAGGCAGGAGTGGGGGGGGAAAGCAGAGGCTGGGGGGGAAGGTGGTGGGGGGGAAGGCAGGGGGGGAAGGCAAGGGTGGGAAGGCAGGGGGGGGAATGCAGGGGCGGGGGGGAAAGGCAGGGGCGGGGGTGGAAAGGTGGGGGAAGGTGCGGGCGGGGGGAAGGCGCGGGCGGGGGGGTAGGCAAGGGTGGGGGGGAAAGGCAGAGACGGGGGGGAAAATACAGGGGTGGGGGGGAAAGGCAGGGGCGGGGGGGAAAGGCAGGGGCGGGGGGGGGAAAGGCAGGGCCGGAGGGGGGGGGGGAAGGGCGGGGGGGGAAGGCAGGGGCGGGGTGGAAAGGCAGGGGCAGGGAAAGGCAGGGGAGGGGGGAAAGGCAGGGGGGGCAAGTCCGGAGGGGTGAGAGGGGGGGAGTACTTATTTTTGGTGTCGTGGTCAGCGTCTCCAGGGGTGTGTGTGTGTGTGTGTGTTTGTTATGGGTGTAATCCGCAGGGTAGGCTCACAGATCTCAGGGCTCACACAGTATGAGGAAGCTTCCGGGGTGTGAGCAGTCCACACGGGTGAGAGTGTGGTGTGTGAGTGGAGCAGTGGCTTAGTGTAGACGGGCCAATGAGAGCCGTGGGGGGGGCGAGACACCAGCCAATGAGAGCCGTGGGAGGGCGGGCGGACAAACGGACCAACCAAATGGTCTCCAGACACTCACAACCAAGATTTTAAAATTTATATATAGAGATATATAGAGATATATATATATATATATATATATATATATATATATATATATATATATATATATATATAAAAAACTATTATTATCACCATTCATATCTATACTTTTATTGTCATTATATATATATATTTTACTTTTATTATCACCATTAATACCTCTAATTTTACTGTCATTATATATAATAAAAATAAATATTATGATCACCATGAATATCTTAATTTGGATATTTAATTTTTATTTCGTTCTTTGCATTTTCTCATTATATTATGTGTCCCCTTTATTATTAATAATGGAGATGTCACCTTTACTCTATTGTAATAATTTTATATATATATATAAATGTGACCCGTTTGTTGGCTTTTTCAGGGGGGGTCTGCTCCCGACAGGTTGAGAGGGTCCCCGTCATTTACAATGAGACGTTTATTCAGCCCAAATACCAGCCGTACCTGA
>NW_027455576.1:0-34522 GCF_040206685.1 Ascaphus truei
TCATGCCCCCGGGTGCCAATGTCCCAAGGGCATAAATCCAGAACATTTCTCTTTTATTGAGGAGGGATTCTCTATCTCCTCCACGCACATGAAGGCGTATGTGTTCAAGCGCGCTAAAAGAGAAATTCTGTAGGGAACCAGATTGGCATTTTGCAAAATGACGTGCAACTGGGTATCTCACATCCTTATTTTTAATTGTTCTAACATGTTCTACAATCCTCTCTCTTAGTGGTCGGATTGTCCTGCCTACATATGAACTACCACATGTACATCTAAGGAGATATATCACAAATTTTGTATTACATGTCATCAGGGAGTTGAGAGTATGAGTTCTCTTTGTGTTCACGTTTAGTATGTGTTTTATAGGGGAAGCATGTCGGCACATTCTACAATCTCCACATCTGAAAAAGCCTTTAACTTTTAGTTTATAGTTCATTTTATTGGGATCAAACAAACTAGGCGACACTTTATTGGCTATTGTTTTCGCCTTCTTGAACACCATTTTTGGCTGATCTTGTATATATGTCTCTAGGTCTTTGTCTAGTTTCAGTATGTCCCAATGCTTTTTCAAAATGGTTCTAATCTGATTGGCCTGTCTAGAATAGGTGGTAATAAACAATGGTGAACCCTCAGTGGATGTCAATTGATTTTGCATTTTTAATTGTTTATTAGACTTGGTTTTTTGTGTTAGAAGTGTCGACCTGTCCATTTTTAGTGCATGATCTAGGGCACTATTGATGTCTTCATCCCTATAACCCCTACATCTGAACCTTTCCGATAGTTCTTGTGCCTGACTCAGAAATGACTCATCTGTTGAACACAGTCTCCGAAGTCTCAGATATTGTCCTTTCGGGATACCTCTGATCAGGGGTCTGGGATGTGCACTGTTTGCCATGAGCAGGGAGTTTCTGGAGTTTTCCTTTCTAAACATCTTAGTTTGGATTCTAAGATCTGAATCTATATATAAATGTAGGTCAAGATAGTCAATCTCGCTCTCATGTATATTTGATGTAAATTTGAGATTGAAAACATTGTCGTTCAGATATACAAGAAATTTGTGAAAAGTAGAAGTGTTGCCGGACCAGATAATTAATAAGTCGTCTATGTAGCGACGATAATAAATAATATACTGTCTAAATGGGTTAGCATCACCAAAAATAAAAGTGGTTTCCCAAAAGCCCATAAATAGATTGGCATATGAGGGTGCAAAGGAGGTCCCCATAGCCGTGCCCTGTGTTTGTAAATAATACGTGTTATTAAATAAAAAATAATTGTGCTGTAATAGAAAGATGATTGAATCAAGAATAAAAGTGCTCTGTGCAAGGTGAATATTTGAGTGATTAAGAAAATAACTTATAGCCTTAATACCTAATGTGTGATTAATAATGGTGTAAAGGGAGGTCACATCTAATGTGACCCACCGATAAGATTGTGTCCATGTGATTTCTTGTATATCTGTCAACAAGTCTATGGAGTCTCGCAAGAAGGACGGAAGCATCTTGACCATAGGTTGCAGGAATTGGTCCACGTACCTAGAGAGACCATCTCCCAAAGATCCAATGCTCGATATAATTGGTCTACCTGGAGGGTTGACCAGAGACTTACTGTATGGATCTTTGGGAGATGGTGAAAAATAGGTACTGTGGGAGATTGGTTATAGATAAACTGATACTCCTTTTGTGTTAGGACTCCTAACTCCCTGCCCATTTCCAAGAGTTCTCTTATCTCAATAAGGTATGGAGCTGTGGGGTTTCTTTCTAATTTGCAGTAAGCCTCTGTATTACCGAGCTGTCTCAGGGCTTCTTGAAGATATACGTCTGCATGCATAACCACCACAGCTCCACCCTTATCCGCATTTTTAATGACTATGTCACTCCTTTTACTGAGTAGATTAAGGTTTAACTTCTCAATCTTTGAGAGATTATTTTGTTGGGATGTAGACAATTTGTAGCCCCTTGCCAATATCTGCAGATCCTTTTCGACCAGTTTTTCAAAGGTTTCAATATGAGCACCTTTACTGAAAAACGGGCAAAAGATTGATTTACTCTTTAAATTTGTGTGTTTACTATCAACCAGAAAATTGAATTGCTGCTCAACATCAATCGATGAAGGCTCTCCTGACTCTTGTTCAGTGAGCAGATCATTCATATCTTGAATTACGGTCAATTCTCTAAAGGACAATTTTGTTGGTATATCAACAGGGGAAGGGGGCGAACCGGATTCGTCTCTATTATCCTGTGGAAGAATGTTAGTGTTATTCACAGCCCTGGAAAGAAAGAATTTTTTAAGCGAAAGCTTTCTCACATACTTTTGAAGATCAATGACAGTGCTGAAGAGGTCAAAATCCTCGCTGAGAGCGAAGTTGAGACCTTTCTCCAGCACTGCCACCTCTCCATCTGTGAGAGAAACCCCCGAGATATTAATAACATTTGTAGGGTTAGTTAATAGTCCCTCTTTCCTCTGGCTTGCGCCACGTCTTTTGGACGCGCGCCTTGTCCTTTTGAATAGTTTTTTGAGTTTTTTGAACTCCTCAAATCATAGGATGTTGTATTTTCCTGAGAAGACCTCATCTGGCGAGTTTCATAATCAGTATTGTCTCTACGTTTATCGCCTTCATCATCCGTGGAAAAGGACACTGCTGAATGGCGTGTCTCATTATCAGATACATCTGACATACTAGAAGTATCAGGGTTCTTTTTAAGAATTGATTTCTTTGGAGTGGATTTCCGCTGGGAGTTGGGACGTCTATCAGAATTCCTCCTTTGTGTATTGTCCTGTCTATTACTATATTGTGCAGGTGGTGGTTTTTGCCAACTATATATCTGATTCCGTTCGTAATCAATACGGTCTCTGTCAAATTTTGATTGTTTTTTTAACATGATATCATCCTCAATCTTCTCAATGTCTTTGCTAAGTTTGTCATCCATATCATCAAAGTCAGTCATCCCTCTAAAAGTGTGTAGACTCTGTTGTAATTCTTTAATGCTTTTTTTCACTACATTCCTCTCTTGAATTTTAGTTTTAATTATTAGGTCCATCAGTTTCATTGAGCAGTCATCTAGCACTTTGACCCATTCTGCTTCAAATCCCTTGGACGGGAAACCAAAGGAGGGCATTTTTTTAATTCGTAGGCCCCTGGGGATCCTTTTAGAAATAACATAGTTATCTAAAGTTGTGATGTCCCACCAGAGTCTCAAATTCATTGTTAGTGCCCTTTCAAGTTTAGCAAAATACATTGTAAGATCTAATGAGTCTTCACATGTGTTGGATATAGTCCCTGTGAAGACATGTGCTGCTCTGCGTTTGCGTGCGCTGTTATCTGCACATTTTTGGACAAAGGTGGTGTTCAGTGGAATATCAGACATAACTTCCTCTGTGTTGTCTTCCATCTCTAAAACAGACTCCTTGATAATCCACAAGTATAAAAAGTATATATAATATATATGTAGATAGGTGTTACTAGCAGCCCCTTGTATTAAAGGTAATAATAGTCCATATTCAGCGAGCTCCTGATTAATTAAACGTTTGTTGTGTATGTGGGATATGATCCCAATCCTCAGGGCTCAGCTGTATGTGGAAATATCTTGATTGAAGTTTCGATCACAATACATCTGGTCATTAGAGCATATAATAAGCTGTATGAGGATCAATATAATGTAATACAGATAGGTGTACAGGTACAACTGGAGGAGTGACACAGAACTCTATATATACCATAAAGGCACTGTCTAAATCCCCAGTAAACCAAAGTACATACCTATTGATCAATTGATCTGTGATGGAGCCTCAGTAGAACAGCTGCTCTGACTCAGAAGTGTGCGTGCATCACGCCAATATCTTGAATAGGCAGTGGGTGGTCCCGTGGGGTCCGACGGCGGAGCACTGCTGCTGTAGAAAATGGGGGCTGCACACCAGTTCCAGTTAAAAACGGCTTTATTTGGTGGTCATCTGGAGTACAATTGAACACTCTGACGCGTTTCAGGACTGTTGTCCCTTTATCAAAGAGTAGCTGCGCGTCTACTGGGTTCTCCGTTATGTACTCTTACTCCCGCCCCCAACAGTGACGTCACACGCTCAGTAACTATCGCGTGATTTGGTAAGATACCCTTCTCATTGGATGCCCTGTTAGCCAATTGCGCAAGGCGTGGGTGAATAATTTCCTTATGGGAGTAGCATTGGAGTTAAAGACTCTTGCTCCCGCCCCCAATGGTGACGTCACACATTCTATGGATATCGCGTGACTTTATGAAACGGCCTGCTCATTGGTAGATAGCTTAAACCAATAGCGCAGCTAGTGGGGAAATATTTTCTTAATGGGAAAAGCTACGGAGTATATTACATAACGGAGAAACACTCAGAATGAAACAAAACACTAAATAAGTGACATTAAAACATACTATATAACAGTATTCTAATTAAAAATTAAAAAACTACAAAAACGCAACGTTTAAAAAAAAGCAAAAAAGGTGGAAGACAATATGTTAGAAGCGTACTTATGTTGATATCTGGAGAATACACTCCCATCAAAATGATCATTCATGTTCAATATCTCACATAATCCCACTGAAACAACATCATTAATCTGCTCATCTGATTCAGACCCTCTTGTAATAATTACATATTTCTAATCAAGAAAGAGGCAATGTAAGTCTATGGTACTAATAACTATACATATATGATGATGTCATTTGGAAACAATGGAGAGCAAATTCATGAGGATAGACATTTTTTGCTATTATGAAGGACCATAATCCGATATACTGTAACAGATATTATCTCAGATATACATCTCTAATGGGTTATACCAATATTCTATGTCACATGTAGACATATATATAACATGACCATAATTAATACATGTATATAAATATAATATTCTGTGTTGCAGGTGATCGTGCAAGGTACATGTGCTATATAGTTTAATCCAAAAAATGTTTCAGTTCCCAGTCTAGATTCATGCCCCCGGGTGCCAATGTTCCAAGGGCATAAATCCAGAACATTTCTCTTTTATTGAGGAGGGATTCTCTATCTCCTCCACGCACATGAAGGCGTATGTGTTCAAGCGCGCTAAAAGAGAAATTCTGTAGGGAACCAGATTGGCATTTTGCAAAATGACGTGCTACTGGGTATCTCACAGCCTTATTTTTAATTGTTCTAACATGTTCTACAATCCTCTCTCTTAGTGGTCGGATTGTCCTGCCTACATATGAACTACCACATGTACATCTAAGGAGATATATCACAAATTTTGTATTACATGTCATCAGGGAGTTGAGAGTATGAGTTCTCTTTGTGTTCACGTTTAGTATGTGTTTTATAGGGGAAGCATGTCGGCACATTCTACAATCTCCACATCTGAAAAAGCCTTTAACTTTTAGTTTATAGTTCATTTTATTGGGATCAAACAAACTAGGCGACACTTTATTGGCTATTGTTTTCGCCTTCTTGAACACCATTTTTGGCTGATCTTGTATATATGTCTCTAGGTCTTTGTCTAGTTTCAGTATGTCCCAATGCTTTTTCAAAATGGTTCTAATCTGATTGGCCTGTCTAGAATAGGTGGTAATAAACAATGGTGAACCCTCAGTGGATGTCAATTGATTTTGCATTTTTAATTGTTTATTAGACTTGGTTTTTTGTGTTAGAAGTGTCGACCTGTCCATTTTTAGTGCATGATCTAGGGCACTATTGATGTCTTCATCCCCATAACCCCTACATCTGAACCTTTCCGATAGTTCTTGTGCCTGACTCAGAAATGACTCATCTGTTGAACACAGTCTCCGAAGTCTCAGATATTGTCCTTTCGGGATACCTCTGATCAGGGGTCTGGGATGTGCACTGTTTGCCATGAGCAGGGAGTTTCTGGAGTTTTCCTTTCTAAACATCTTAGTTTGGATTCTAAGATCTGAATCTATATATAAATGTAGGTCAAGATAGTCAATCTCGCTCTCATGTATATTTGATGTAAATTTGAGATTGAAAACATTGTCGTTCAGATATACAAGAAATTTGTGAAAAGTAGAAGTGTTGCCGGACCAGATAATTAATAAGTCGTCTATGTAGCGACGATAATAAATAATATACTGTCTAAATGGGTTAGCATCACCAAAAATAAAAGTGGTTTCCCAAAAGCCCATAAATAGATTGGCATATGAGGGTGCAAAGGAGGTCCCCATAGCCGTGCCCTGTGTTTGTAAATAATACGTGTTATTAAATAAAAAATAATTGTGCTGTAATAGAAAGATGATTGAATCAAGAATAAAAGTGCTCTGTGCAAGGTGAATATTTGAGTGATTAAGAAAATAACTTATAGCCTTAATACCTAATGTGTGATTAATAATGGTGTAAAGGGAGGTCACATCTAATGTGACCCACCGATAAGATTGTGTCCATGTGATTTCTTGTATATCTGTCAACAAGTCTATGGAGTCTCGCAAGAAGGACGGAAGCATCTTGACCATAGGTTGCAGGAATTGGTCCACGTACCTAGAGAGACCATCTCCCAAAGATCCAATGCTCGATATAATTGGTCTACCTGGAGGGTTGACCAGAGACTTACTGTATGGATCTTTGGGAGATGGTGAAAAATAGGTACTGTGGGAGATTGGTTATAGATAAACTGATACTCCTTTTGTGTTAGGACTCCTAACTCCCTGCCCATTTCCAAGAGTTCTCTTATCTCAATAAGGTATGGAGCTGTGGGGTTTCTTTCTAATTTGCAGTAAGCCTCTGTATTACCGAGCTGTCTCAGGGCTTCTTGAAGATATACGTCTGCATGCATAACCACCACAGCTCCACCCTTATCCGCATTTTTAATGACTATGTCACTCCTTTTACTGAGTAGATTAAGGTTTAACTTCTCAATCTTTGAGAGATTATTTTGTTGGGATGTAGACAATTTGTAGCCCCTTGCCAATATCTGCAGATCCTTTTCGACCAGTTTTTCAAAGGTTTCAATATGAGCACCTTTACTGAAAAACGGGCAAAAGATTGATTTACTCTTTAAATTTGTGTGTTTACTATCAACCAGAAAATTGAATTGCTGCTCAACATCAATCGATGAAGGCTCTCCTGACTCTTGTTCAGTGAGCAGATCATTCATATCTTGAATTACGGTCAATTCTCTAAAGGACAATTTTGTTGGTATATCAACAGGGGAAGGGGGCGAACCGGATTCGTCTCTATTATCCTGTGGAAGAATGTTAGTGTTATTCACAGCCCTGGAAAGAAAGAATTTTTTAAGCGAAAGCTTTCTCACATACTTTTGAAGATCAATGACAGTGCTGAAGAGGTCAAAATCCTCGCTGAGAGCGAAGTTGAGACCTTTCTCCAGCACTGCCACCTCTCCATCTGTGAGAGAAACCCCCGAGATATTAATAACATTTGTAGGGTTAGTTAATAGTCCCTCTTTCCTCTGGCTTGCGCCACGTCTTTTGGACGCGCGCCTTGTCCTTTTGAACAGTTTTTTGAACTCCTCAAATCATAGGATGTTGTATTTTCCTGAGAAGACCTCATCTGGCGAGTTTCATAATCAGTATTGTCTCTACGTTTATCGCCTTCATCATCCGTGGAAAAGGACACTGCTGAATGGCGTGTCTCATTATCAGATACATCTGACATACTAGAAGTATCAGGGTTCTTTTTAAGAATTGATTTCTTTGGAGTGGATTTCCGCTGGGAGTTGGGACGTCTATCAGAATTCCTCCTTTGTGTATTGTCCTATCTATTACTATTTTGTGCAGGTGGTGGTTTTTGCCAACTATATATCTGATTCCGTTCGTAATCAATACGGTCTCTGTCAAATTTTGATTGTTTTTTTAACATGATATCCTCAATCTTCTCAATGTCTTTGCTAAGTTTGTCATCCATATCATCAAAGTCAGTCATCCCTCTAAAAGTGTGTAGACTCTGTTGTAATTCTTTAATGCTTTTTTTCACTACATTCCTCTCTTGAATTTTAGTTTTAATTATTAGGTCCATCAGTTTCATTGAGCAGTCATCTAGCACTTTGACCCATTCTGCTTCAAATCCCTTGGACGGGAAACCAAAGGAGGGCATTTTTTTAATTCGTAGGCCCCTGGGGATCCTTTTAGAAATAACATAGTTATCTAAAGTTGTGATGTCCCACCAGAGTCTCAAATTCATTGTTAGTGCCCTTTCAAGTTTAGCAAAATACATTGTAAGATCTAATGAGTCTTCACATGTGTTGGATATAGTCCCTGTGAAGACATGTGCTGCTCTGCGTTTGCGTGCGCTGTTATCTGCACATTTTTGGACAAAGGTGGTGTTCAGTGGAATATCAGACATAACTTCCTCTGTGTTGTCTTCCATCTCTAAAACAGACTCCTTGATAATCCACAAGTATAAAAAGTATATATAATATTTATGTAGATAGGTGTTACTAGCAGCCCCTTGTATTAAAGGTAATAATAGTCCATATTCAGCGAGCTCCTGATTAATTAAACGTTTGTTGTGTATGTGGGATATGATCCCAATCCTCAGGGCTCAGCTGTATGTGGAAATATCTTGATTGAAGTTTCGATCACAATACATCTGGTCATTAGAGCATATAATAAGCTGTATGAGGATCAATATAATGTAATACAGATAGGTGTACAGGTACAACTGGAGGAGTGACACAGAACTCTATATATACCATAAAGGCACTGTCTAAATCCCCAGTAAACCAAAGTACATACCTATTGATCAATTGATCTGTGATGGAGCCTCAGTAGAACAGCTGCTCTGACTCAGAAGTGTGCGTGCATCACGCCAATATCTTGAATAGGCAGTGGGTGGTCCCGTGGGGTCCGACGGCGGAGCACTGCTGCTGTAGAAAATGGGGGCTGCACACCAGTTCCAGTTAAAAACGGCTTTATTTGGTGGTCATCTGGAGTACAATTGAACACTCTGACGCGTTTCAGGACTGTTGTCCCTTTATCAAAGAGTAGCTGCGCGTCTACTGGGTTCTCCGTTATGTACTCTTACTCCCGCCCCCAACAGTGACGTCACACGCTCAGTAACTATCGCGTGATTTGGTAAGATACCCTTCTCATTGGATGCCCTGTTAGCCAATTGCGCAAGGCGTGGGTGAATAATTTCCTTATGGGAGTAGCATTGGAGTTAAAGACTCTTGCTCCCGCCCCCAATGGTGACGTCACACATTCTATGGATATCGCGTGACTTTATGAAACGGCCTGCTCATTGGTAGATAGCTTAAACCAATAGCGCAGCTAGTGGGGAAATATTTTCTTAATGGGAAAAGCTACGGAGTATATTACATAACGGAGAAACACTCAGAATGAAACAAAACACTAAATAAGTGACATTAAAACATACTATATAACAGTATTCTAATTAAAAATTAAAAAACTACAAAAACGCAACGTTTAAAAAAAAAGCAAAAAAGGTGGAAGACAATATGTTAGAAGCGTACTTATGTTGATATCTGGAGAATACACTCCCATCAAAATGATCATTCATGTTCAATATCTCACATAATCCCACTGAAACAACATCATTAATCTGCTCATCTGATTCAGACCCTCTTGTAATAATTACATATTTCTAATCAAGAAAGAGGCAATGTAAGTCTATGGTACTAATAACTATACATATATGATGATGTCATTTGGAAACAATGGAGAGCAAATTCATGAGGATAGACATTTTTTGCTATTATGAAGGACCATAATCCGATATACTGTAACAGATATTATCTCAGATATACATCTCTAATGGGTTATACCAATATTCTATGTCACATGTAGACATATATATAACATGACCATAATTAATACATGTATATAAATATAATATTCTGTGTTGCAGGTGATCGTGCAAGGTACATGTGCTATATAGTTTAATCCAAAAAATGTTTCAGTTCCCAGTCTAGATTCATGCCCCCGGGTGCCAATGTCCCAAGGGCATAAATCCAGAACATTTCTCTTTTATTGAGGAGGGATTCTCTATCTCCTCCACGCACATGAAGGCGTATGTGTTCAAGCGCGCTAAAAGAGAAATTCTGTAGGGAACCAGATTGGCATTTTGCAAAATGACGTGCAACTGGGTATCTCACATCCTTATTTTTAATTGTTCTAACATGTTCTACAATCCTCTCTCTTAGTGGTCGGATTGTCCTGCCTACATATGAACTACCACATGTACATCTAAGGAGATATATCACAAATTTTGTATTACATGTCATCAGGGAGTTGAGAGTATGAGTTCTCTTTGTGTTCACGTTTAGTATGTGTTTTATAGGGGAAGCATGTCGGCACATTCTACAATCTCCACATCTGAAAAAGCCTTTAACTTTTAGTTTATAGTTCATTTTATTGGGATCAAACAAACTAGGCGACACTTTATTGGCTATTGTTTTCGCCTTCTTGAACACCATTTTTGGCTGATCTTGTATATATGTCTCTAGGTCTTTGTCTAGTTTCAGTATGTCCCAATGCTTTTTCAAAATGGTTCTAATCTGATTGGCCTGTCTAGAATAGGTGGTAATAAACAATGGTGAACCCTCAGTGGATGTCAATTGATTTTGCATTTTTAATTGTTTATTAGACTTGGTTTTTTGTGTTAGAAGTGTCGACCTGTCCATTTTTAGTGCATGATCTAGGGCACTATTGATGTCTTCATCCCTATAACCCCTACATCTGAACCTTTCCGATAGTTCTTGTGCCTGACTCAGAAATGACTCATCTGTTGAACACAGTCTCCGAAGTCTCAGATATTGTCCTTTCGGGATACCTCTGATCAGGGGTCTGGGATGTGCACTGTTTGCCATGAGCAGGGAGTTTCTGGAGTTTTCCTTTCTAAACATCTTAGTTTGGATTCTAAGATCTGAATCTATATATAAATGTAGGTCAAGATAGTCAATCTCGCTCTCATGTATATTTGATGTAAATTTGAGATTGAAAACATTGTCGTTCAGATATACAAGAAATTTGTGAAAAGTAGAAGTGTTGCCGGACCAGATAATTAATAAGTCGTCTATGTAGCGACGATAATAAATAATATACTGTCTAAATGGGTTAGCATCACCAAAAATAAAAGTGGTTTCCCAAAAGCCCATAAATAGATTGGCATATGAGGGTGCAAAGGAGGTCCCCATAGCCGTGCCCTGTGTTTGTAAATAATACGTGTTATTAAATAAAAAATAATTGTGCTGTAATAGAAAGATGATTGAATCAAGAATAAAAGTGCTCTGTGCAAGGTGAATATTTGAGTGATTAAGAAAATAACTTATAGCCTTAATACCTAATGTGTGATTAATAATGGTGTAAAGGGAGGTCACATCTAATGTGACCCACCGATAAGATTGTGTCCATGTGATTTCTTGTATATCTGTCAACAAGTCTATGGAGTCTCGCAAGAAGGACGGAAGCATCTTGACCATAGGTTGCAGGAATTGGTCCACGTACCTAGAGAGACCATCTCCCAAAGATCCAATGCTCGATATAATTGGTCTACCTGGAGGGTTGACCAGAGACTTACTGTATGGATCTTTGGGAGATGGTGAAAAATAGGTACTGTGGGAGATTGGTTATAGATAAACTGATACTCCTTTTGTGTTAGGACTCCTAACTCCCTGCCCATTTCCAAGAGTTCTCTTATCTCAATAAGGTATGGAGCTGTGGGGTTTCTTTCTAATTTGCAGTAAGCCTCTGTATTACCGAGCTGTCTCAGGGCTTCTTGAAGATATACGTCTGCATGCATAACCACCACAGCTCCACCCTTATCCGCATTTTTAATGACTATGTCACTCCTTTTACTGAGTAGATTAAGGTTTAACTTCTCAATCTTTGAGAGATTATTTTGTTGGGATGTAGACAATTTGTAGCCCCTTGCCAATATCTGCAGATCCTTTTCGACCAGTTTTTCAAAGGTTTCAATATGAGCACCTTTACTGAAAAACGGGCAAAAGATTGATTTACTCTTTAAATTTGTGTGTTTACTATCAACCAGAAAATTGAATTGCTGCTCAACATCAATCGATGAAGGCTCTCCTGACTCTTGTTCAGTGAGCAGATCATTCATATCTTGAATTACGGTCAATTCTCTAAAGGACAATTTTGTTGGTATATCAACAGGGGAAGGGGGCGAACCGGATTCGTCTCTATTATCCTGTGGAAGAATGTTAGTGTTATTCACAGCCCTGGAAAGAAAGAATTTTTTAAGCAAAAGCTTTCTCACATACTTTTGAAGATCAATGACAGTGCTGAAGAGGTCAAAATCCTCGCTGAGAGCGAAGTTGAGACCTTTCTCCAGCACTGCCACCTCTCCATCTGTGAGAGAAACCCCCGAGATATTAATAACATTTGTAGGGTTAGTTAATAGTCCCTCTTTCCTCTGGCTTGCGCCACGTCTTTTGGACGCGCGCCTTGTCCTTTTGAATAGTTTTTTGAGTTTTTTGAACTCCTCAAATCATAGGATGTTGTATTTTCCTGAGAAGACCTCATCTGGCGAGTTTCATAATCAGTATTGTCTCTACGTTTATCGCCTTCATCATCCGTGGAAAAGGACACTGCTGAATGGCGTGTCTCATTATCAGATACATCTGACATACTAGAAGTATCAGGGTTCTTTTTAAGAATTGATTTCTTTGGAGTGGATTTCCGCTGGGAGTTGGGACGTCTATCAGAATTCCTCCTTTGTGTATTGTCCTGTCTATTACTATATTGTGCAGGTGGTGGTTTTTGCCAACTATATATCTGATTCCGTTCGTAATCAATACGGTCTCTGTCAAATTTTGATTGTTTTTTTAACATGATATCATCCTCAATCTTCTCAATGTCTTTGCTAAGTTTGTCATCCATATCATCAAAGTCAGTCATCCCTCTAAAAGTGTGTAGACTCTGTTGTAATTCTTTAATGCTTTTTTTCACTACATTCCTCTCTTGAATT
Organism: Ascaphus truei; assembly: GCF_040206685.1. NCBI lineage: Eukaryota > Metazoa > Chordata > Amphibia > Anura > Ascaphidae > Ascaphus > Ascaphus truei. The sequence continues at coordinate 12,913 of NW_027455576.1, forward strand.
TTAGTTTTAATTATTAGGTCCATCAGTTTCATTGAGCAGTCATCTAGCACTTTGACCCATTCTGCTTCAAATCCCTTGGACGGGAAACCAAAGGAGGGCATTTTTTTAATTCGTAGGCCCCTGGGGATCCTTTTAGAAATAACATAGTTATCTAAAGTTGTGATGTCCCACCAGAGTCTCAAATTCATTGTTAGTGCCCTTTCAAGTTTAGCAAAATACATTGTAAGATCTAATGAGTCTTCACATGTGTTGGATATAGTCCCTGTGAAGACATGTGCTGCTCTGCGTTTGCGTGCGCTGTTATCTGCACATTTTTGGACAAAGGTGGTGTTCAGTGGAATATCAGACATAACTTCCTCTGTGTTGTCTTCCATCTCTAAAACAGACTCCTTGATAATCCACAAGTATAAAAAGTATATATAATATATATGTAGATAGGTGTTACTAGCAGCCCCTTGTATTAAAGGTAATAATAGTCCATATTCAGCGAGCTCCTGATTAATTAAACGTTTGTTGTGTATGTGGGATATGATCCCAATCCTCAGGGCTCAGCTGTATGTGGAAATATCTTGATTGAAGTTTCGATCACAATACATCTGGTCATTAGAGCATATAATAAGCTGTATGAGGATCAATATAATGTAATACAGATAGGTGTACAGGTACAACTGGAGGAGTGACACAGAACTCTATATATACCATAAAGGCACTGTCTAAATCCCCAGTAAACCAAAGTACATACCTATTGATCAATTGATCTGTGATGGAGCCTCAGTAGAACAGCTGCTCTGACTCAGAAGTGTGCGTGCATCACGCCAATATCTTGAATAGGCAGTGGGTGGTCCCGTGGGGTCCGACGGCGGAGCACTGCTGCTGTAGAAAATGGGGGCTGCACACCAGTTCCAGTTAAAAACGGCTTTATTTGGTGGTCATCTGGAGTACAATTGAACACTCTGACGCGTTTCAGGACTGTTGTCCCTTTATCAAAGAGTAGCTGCGCGTCTACTGGGTTCTCCGTTATGTACTCTTACTCCCGCCCCCAACAGTGACGTCACACGCTCAGTAACTATCGCGTGATTTGGTAAGATACCCTTCTCATTGGATGCCCTGTTAGCCAATTGCGCAAGGCGTGGGTGAATAATTTCCTTATGGGAGTAGCATTGGAGTTAAAGACTCTTGCTCCCGCCCCCAATGGTGACGTCACACATTCTATGGATATCGCGTGACTTTATGAAACGGCCTGCTCATTGGTAGATAGCTTAAACCAATAGCGCAGCTAGTGGGGAAATATTTTCTTAATGGGAAAAGCTACGGAGTATATTACATAACGGAGAAACACTCAGAATGAAACAAAACACTAAATAAGTGACATTAAAACATACTATATAACAGTATTCTAATTAAAAATTAAAAAACTACAAAAACGCAACGTTTAAAAAAAAAGCAAAAAAGGTGGAAGACAATATGTTAGAAGCGTACTTATGTTGATATCTGGAGAATACACTCCCATCAAAATGATCATTCATGTTCAATATCTCACATAATCCCACTGAAACAACATCATTAATCTGCTCATCTGATTCAGACCCTCTTGTAATAATTACATATTTCTAATCAAGAAAGAGGCAATGTAAGTCTATGGTACTAATAACTATACATATATGATGATGTCATTTGGAAACAATGGAGAGCAAATTCATGAGGATAGACATTTTTTGCTATTATGAAGGACCATAATCCGATATACTGTAACAGATATTATCTCAGATATACATCTCTAATGGGTTATACCAATATTCTATGTCACATGTAGACATATATATAACATGACCATAATTAATACATGTATATAAATATAATATTCTGTGTTGCAGGTGATCGTGCAAGGTACATGTGCTATATAGTTTAATCCAAAAAATGTTTCAGTTCCCAGTCTAGATTCATGCCCCCGGGTGCCAATGTCCCAAGGGCATAAATCCAGAACATTTCTCTTTTATTGAGGAGGGATTCTCTATCTCCTCCACGCACATGAAGGCGTATGTGTTCAAGCGCGCTAAAAGAGAAATTCTGTAGGGAACCAGATTGGCATTTTGCAAAATGACGTGCAACTGGGTATCTCACATCCTTATTTTTAATTGTTCTAACATGTTCTACAATCCTCTCTCTTAGTGGTCGGATTGTCCTGCCTACATATGAACTACCACATGTACATCTAAGGAGATATATCACAAATTTTGTATTACATGTCATCAGGGAGTTGAGAGTATGAGTTCTCTTTGTGTTCACGTTTAGTATGTGTTTTATAGGGGAAGCATGTCGGCACATTCTACAATCTCCACATCTGAAAAAGCCTTTAACTTTTAGTTTATAGTTCATTTTATTGGGATCAAACAAACTAGGCGACACTTTATTGGCTATTGTTTTCGCCTTCTTGAACACCATTTTTGGCTGATCTTGTATATATGTCTCTAGGTCTTTGTCTAGTTTCAGTATGTCCCAATGCTTTTTCAAAATGGTTCTAATCTGATTGGCCTGTCTAGAATAGGTGGTAATAAACAATGGTGAACCCTCAGTGGATGTCAATTGATTTTGCATTTTTAATTGTTTATTAGACTTGTTTTTTTGTGTTAGAAGTGTCGACCTGTCCATTTTTAGTGCATGATCTAGGGCACTATTGATGTCTTCATCCCTATAACCCCTACATCTGAACCTTTCCGATAGTTCTTGTGCCTGACTCAGAAATGACTCATCTGTTGAACACAGTCTCCGAAGTCTCAGATATTGTCCTTTCGGGATACCTCTGATCAGGGGTCTGGGATGTGCACTGTTTGCCATGAGCAGGGAGTTTCTGGAGTTTTCCTTTCTAAACATCTTAGTTTGGATTCTAAGATCTGAATCTATATATAAATGTAGGTCAAGATAGTCAATCTCGCTCTCATGTATATTTGATGTAAATTTGAAATTGAAAACATTGTCGTTCAGATATACAAGAAATTTGTGAAAAGTAGAAGTGTTGCCGGACCAGATAATTAATAAGTCGTCTATGTAGCGACGATAATAAATAATATACTGTCTAAATGGGTTAGCATCACCAAAAATAAAAGTGGTTTCCCAAAAGCCCATAAATAGATTGGCATATGAGGGTGCAAAGGAGGCCCCCATAGCCGTGCCCTGTGTTTGTAAATAATACGTGTTATTAAATAAAAAATAATTGTGCTGTAATAGAAAGATGATTGAATCAAGAATAAAAGTGCTCTGTGCAAGGTGAATATTTGAGTGATTAAGAAAATAACTTATAGCCTTAATACCTAATGTGTGATTAATAATGGTGTAAAGGGAGGTCACATCTAATGTGACCCACCGATAAGATTGTGTCCATGTGATTTCTTGTATATCTGTCAACAAGTCTATGGAGTCTCGCAAGAAGGACGGAAGCATCTTGACCATAGGTTGCAGGAATTGGTCCACGTACCTAGAGAGACCATCTCCCAAAGATCCAATGCTCGATATAATTGGTCTACCTGGAGGGTTGACCAGAGACTTACTGTATGGATCTTTGGGAGATGGTGAAAAATAGGTACTGTGGGAGATTGGTTATAGATAAACTGATACTCCTTTTGTGTTAGGACTCCTAACTCCCTGCCCATTTCCAAGAGTTCTCTTATCTCAATAAGGTATGGAGCTGTGGGGTTTCTTTCTAATTTGCAGTAAGCCTCTGTATTACCGAGCTGTCTCAGGGCTTCTTGAAGGTATACGTCTGCATGCATAACCACCACAGCTCCACCCTTATCCGCATTTTTAATGACTATGTCACTCCTTTTACTGAGTAGATTAAGGTTTAACTTCTCAATCTTTGAGAGATTATTTTGTTGGGATGTAGACAATTTGTAGCCCCTTGCCAATATCTGCAGATCCTTTTCGACCAGTTTTTCAAAGGTTTCAATATGAGCACCTTTACTGAAAAACGGGCAAAAGATTGATTTACTCTTTAAATTTGTGTGTTTACTATCAACCAGAAAATTGAATTGCTGCTCAACATCAATCGATGAAGGCTCTCCTGACTCTTGTTCAGTGAGCAGATCATTCATATCTTGAATTACGGTCAATTCTCTAAAGGACAATTTTGTTGGTATATCAACAGGGGAAGGGGGTGAACCGGATTCGTCTCTATTATCCTGTGGAAGAATGTTAGTGTTATTCACAGCCCGGGAAAGAAAGAATTTTTTAAGCGAAAGCTTTCTCACATACTTTTGAAGATCAATGACAGTGCTGAAGAGGTCAAAATCCTCGCTGAGAGCGAAGTTGAAACCTTTCTCCAGCACTGCCACCTCTCCATCTGTGAGAGAAACCCCCGAGATATTAATAACATTTGTAGGGTTAGTTAATAGTCCCTCTTTCCTCTGGCTTGCGCCACGTCTTTTGGACACGCGCCTTGTCCTTTTGAATAGTTTTTTGAGTTTTTTGAACTCCTCAAATCATAGGATGTTGTATTTTCCTGAGAAGACCTCATCTGGCGAGTTTCATAATCAGTATTGTCTCTACGTTTATCGCCTTCATCATCCGTGGAAAAGGACACTGCTGAATGGCGTGTCTCATTATCAGATACATCTGACATACTAGAAGTATCAGGGTTCTTTTTAAGAATTGATTTCTTTGGAGTGGATTTCCGCTGGGAGTTGGGACGTCTATCAGAATTCCTCCTTTGTGTATTGTCCTGTCTATTACTATATTGTGCAGGTGGTGGTTTTTGCCAACTATATATCTGATTCCGTTCGTAATCAATACGGTCTCTGTCAAATTTTGATTGTTTTTTTAACATGATATCATCCTCAATCTTCTCAATGTCTTTGCTAAGTTTGTCATCCATATCATCAAAGTCAGTCATCCCTCTAAAAGTGTGTAGACTCTGTTGTAATTCTTTAATGCTTTTTTTCACTACATTCCTCTCTTGAATTTTAGTTTTAATTATTAGGTCCATCAGTTTCATTGAGCAGTCATCTAGCACTTTGACCCATTCTGCTTCAAATCCCTTGGACGGGAAACCAAAGGAGGGCATTTTTTTAATTCGTAGGCCCCTGGGGATCCTTTTAGAAATAACATAGTTATCTAAAGTTGTGATGTCCCACCAGAGTCTCAAATTCATTGTTAGTGCCCTTTCAAGTTTAGCAAAATACATTGTAAGATCTAATGAGTCTTCACATGTGTTGGATATAGTCCCTGTGAAGACATGTGCTGCTCTGCGTTTGCGTGCGCTGTTATCTGCACATTTTTGGACAAAGGTGGTGTTCAGTGGAATATCAGACATAACTTCCTCTGTGTTATCTTCCATCTCTAAAACAGACTCCTTGATAATCCACAAGTATAAAAAGTATATATAATATATATGTAGATAGGTGTTACTAGCAGACCCTTGTATTAAAGGTAATAATAGTCCATATTCAGCGAGCTCCTGATTAATTAAACGTTTGTTGTGTATGTGGGATATGATCCCAATCCTCAGGGCTCAGCTGTATGTGGAAATATCTTGATTGAAGTTTCGATCACAATACATCTGGTCATTAGAGCATATAATAAGCTGTATGAGGATCAATATAATGTAATACAGATAGGTGTACAGGTACAACTGGAGGAGTGACACAGAACTCTATATATACCATAAAGGCACTGTCTAAATCCCCAGTAAACCAAAGTACATACCTATTGATCAATTGATCTGTGATGGAGCCTCAGTAGAACAGCTGCTCTGACTCAGAAGTGTGCGTGCATCACGCCAATATCTTGAATAGGCAGTGGGTGGTCCCGTGGGGTCCGACGGCGGAGCACTGCTGCTGTAGAAAATGGGGGCTGCACACCAGTTCCAGTTAAAAACGGCTTTATTTGGTGGTCATCTGGAGTACAATTGAACACTCTGACGCGTTTCAGGACTGTTGTCCCTTTATCAAAGAGTAGCTGCGCGTCTACTGGGTTCTCCGTTATGTACTCTTACTCCCGCCCCCAACAGTGACGTCACACGCTCAGTAACTATCGCGTGATTTGGTAAGATACCCTTCTCATTGGATGCCCTGTTAGCCAATTGCGCAAGGCGTGGGTGAATAATTTCCTTATGGGAGTAGCATTGGAGTTAAAGACTCTTGCTCCCGCCCCCAATGGTGACGTCACACATTCTATGGATATCGCGTGACTTTATGAAACGGCCTGCTCATTGGTAGATAGCTTAAACCAATAGCGCAGCTAGTGGGGAAATATTTTCTTAATGGGAAAAGCTACGGAGTATATTACATAACGGAGAAACACTCAGAATGAAACAAAACACTAAATAAGTGACATTAAAACATACTATATAACAGTATTCTAATTAAAAATTAAAAAACTACAAAAACGCAACGTTTAAAAAAAAAGCAAAAAAGGTGGAAGACAATATGTTAGAAGCGTACTTATGTTGATATCTGGAGAATACACTCCCATCAAAATGATCATTCATGTTCAATATCTCACATAATCCCACTGAAACAACATCATTAATCTGCTCATCTGATTCAGACCCTCTTGTAATAATTACATATTTCTAATCAAGAAAGAGGCAATGTAAGTCTATGATACTAATAACTATACATATATGATGATCCTATATCTATATATTTATATATATATCAGATGAGCTGTGACGCAGTCTGCAGTTGTCTCTGCATCTCCGTCTGGATCCGTGTCCCAAGTGAAGGTAAGCAGGGCTGTTTTTCCTTCATCTGAATTATGTATATGACCTTATATGGGGCTCTACATCAGGAGGGGGAGGCAATATGGCCATATTTGGTCATCTACATCATCAAAGTGGCTGAACAGTGTTAAATATCATTTCTAGACCAATTCATGATATCACATCATAACAGTAATGGGATCAGTGCAGGCCCTAGAGCCCCACTCCCCTCCCTATGAATGAAATAAACTCACAGCGCTTCTTTTGGAAAGTGACAGGTTTATTAACTGTTTGAGAGCAGGAGGGGCGGCAGAACCAGAGTGCCCCAGCCCCTTCGGCACAGTGCGATTACGTGATCACCAAGTCCTCTTCCGTTTATCCACAGGAGCCCAGAATGTGATCTCCACTAGAAAAGGAGCTTGTGATCCCTGCTTTACAAGATTACTAGGATTTCAAACAATATGATCTCATAGTTTATTCTGTAGCAATACAATAAAATACACCAAAACACAACATATCTATTTATCTTAAAGTATTTAATAAAGAAGGTTAAAAAGTACAAGTAAGAGAATGGGTTTGATTACAAGTAGTAAAATAAACCAAAGGTGCAGCGTGTTAATATGCACAAAAATGATTGTTTGGTGTTCGGCATTAGTAGTATTTACTTTACAATTTACAGATCTGATATATTGTCAGAATGTTGGCAAACTTGGAACATGTTGATGTTGTTTTGTTCAGGCTCATTAATATCTGGAATAAGAAGAAAACTTCATAATTAGTGTGTCACATTAATGTGCAATTTTTTTCTCGTCTGTTGCTCAACACAAAGTAAGTTTCTAGCAGAAGTGATATATAGACAACTTTGCTACAATCAATGATTAAGCTGCAAACAATTTTCAGAATGGCGTTTTCCCGCTTCTCTGAAATTGAGTAAGGAACACAAGTTGCATTTGCTTAATACTTTTCCAGTTTTTATGGCAACTGCATTTTTAATACTTTTGATATACAGTACTGTACCTGCAAGTACATTTTTAGATTAAAAAAAATGGAGATCTAATATGGATTCGGAGACAAACTGGGCCTTTCCTTTGTTTTTATATGTGATTCTGGCTCAGTTATGGAGGCTTTAATTCGTGCAAGAATTTTTTTTTAAAATATTTAACGCAATTTGTTTTCATGACTCTATGTTGGTAAGAAAATGCACTAGCGTAATGTTACTGCTTCAAAATAGTGATTTGGTAATATATCCATTGCTCTTTTTGTACCCATGTCAATGGTAAGCTGATATACAAATATACTTATTTACACTTATTTAAGTGCATGTGCAAAATGCTACTGTACTTTAATGAACCCAATCAAAAGTTTACTTTATCTAATCAGCTTGATTGAAAAAAAATATATAAAAAGTATTTAATTCATGGTGTAGTAAAAAAAGTAAAGTGACATTATGAAAATAAATGTATAAGGAATATTTGGAGGCTAATACAGAGACTATCCCCAAATAGCAGAGGTCCACTTGAGAGAATGCTATAAGGGAGTCCTGAGCCTTCCCCTCACCTGCACCTGCACCTTCCCCGTAACCGAACCTGTCTTCCCCTGCATCCCAGGCCTAAGATCCCAGTCCAAGTTCGGTGTACTACTTCCTACCTCTGCCTTGTGGGTCCGTATCCTGTCCTGCAGTGAGCAGCGTTACACACGCCTGGCTGTCATAACTAATAAAACGTCATCTTTATTGGTCTAATTAAATAAGCCAAACTATTAAGATCCTGGTGAGCTAATTCCACATTAACACACGTTGCCACATTGTGTATCTACGAAGTAACCAATTTGAAAGTGAGTCCAACTTTCACCCACACCACGCTGTTGTACGTCATACTCCTTTCCCATCTTCCTCACCATACTTTTAATTAATTACTTCACAGCTCACCAGTAAGTATCTTAATAGTTTGGCTTATTTAATTAGACCAATAAAGATTGTGTTATCAGTCATGACAGCCACTTGTGCCCTAAAGTGGACCTCTCCTATTTGGGGCTATTTCATTAGTCTCGTCATTAGACCAAATATTCTGGATCAGTTTTCACATTAGGTCCTCACAGATGCACCCTGCTCCACTGTATCTTCAAAATGGTCTCAAATTCTTCTCATACATTCAGAGATAAGAGTTGTTCCAGTTTCATCCTTTCTTTGTTGCATCAAAAAAAATATTGTGATTTTACCTTTGTATTTGAATAATCACATCTTTACACTGGTTTACACTTGGTAAGTTTGATACACCATACTTGACCTAAATGGAAAACGCAATGTATTAGTATATTATTTGTAATGTACAGTACAGTATACTTCAATTCGTATTATTCTGCTGCTGCTAACTCAGTGTCTGTATATGCTGTGTATCCCTCATGTACTTTTGTTGAATACGCTCTACACACTGAATATAGAAAAATACAGTACAATTCCAAATAAATGAGTTAGAGACTGAGACAAAGCAACTTCAAAAAGTGAAGTAGAGTTATTAAGCGTACAATCTAAACACTGCGATACAAATTACTTCTGCATGAAATGTCAATTTTGGGTAGAATCCTGCGCTTATTCCATTTATGTTATATTATTATGTCGGGTATTACTGCTGTGTAGTGCTGTGTACATGGGTGGTGCTATATATATAAAGATATAGCTACACACATCTTGTATCCATTTTGGGTGCAAACATGTTTTGGTGTATCAGGCTTAGTATAATATATAATCATTATCAAATAAATTCCTGTCCTATATCCCACGGTCCATGAATAATGGCACACTGTATCAGTCATTGATTGAATGGAATTGTATCTGTCTTCTCCGACCTTATCTTGGGTATGACTATAACTACCTACAAATATTACTAATAAATGACCAGAGTTGCTGAATGACTGTACATTAAAATCAGTTTGTATACACCGGGATTAACAAAGATCTAAACAATATTATTAGATTACTGTTTGAAATGGTATGGCTTCAAATAATGCAGGTTGCTTAAGGCAGTTTGACCATTGTGGGGTTTTACTGTATAGGCTATTGGGCGGCTAAAGCTTGATTTGAATATATATCGCTGGACCATGACTATGTCATGTGCACTGCTGGCTCTCCTTAGACATACTGTAAGTATCACACTGGCAATGTTTGCTCCTTAAAGCAGTGGTTCCACCTTATAGGTTTGAAGCAGGATCTAATCCGCAATCTTTTCAGCAATTATGGAGACTTAGATTTCCCGCAGCACGGGAGCCAATGGGAAGTCGTGACATCATGTGTTGCTGCTCCCTATTGGCCCACGTGCTGCAAGAAATGTAAAAACCGGGGAAAATACAATTTAGCATAGCAGACCGCTTTAGTTGCAAAAGAACATTTGTTTTTGGAATCTGTCCGGTGTCATATTAGGCCGCTATTACAGTTGCGGCGTGCGGGTGATGTCACTTGTTACACGAATAACACAAGACAACAACAGCTATACAATCAGCACAGACCTGATTTGGGTGTGTGATAGGGTGAAGTCACTTGCTGATGAATATGCCCGGGAAACAAACCTGTGACTGCTGAATCCAGCAGTCAGAAGGTTAACCCAGTTAGAGTTACTTGAGCAATTAGGGCTGCATTAACACAGCGGTCAGACAGCTTGATAAGGAGGCCACTGCTGGTAGTAGGTGGGTTTTCTCATACACCAGAGTTGTCCTGTCTGCTAGATCCTGAAAGATTGCCTGAATATGCTCTTAGGACAGGAGTCCCCACTAAACAGATAAGAAATTGTTCTGATTTCTACAGTACATACAAGAATTGTATTGTATTGTATGTCTTTATTTATATAGCGCCATTAATGTATATAGCGCTTCACAGCAGTAATACACGTGGTAATCAAATAAATAACAGATAATATAAATAACAGATAATGGGAATAAGTGCTTTAGACATTAAGGAAGAGGAGTCCCTGCCCCGAGGAGCTTACAGTCTAATTGGTAGGTAGGGAGAACGTACAGATACAGTAGGAGGGAGTTCTGGTAAGTGCGTCTGCAGGGGGCCAAGCTTTATGTATCATGTGTTCAGAATATCCACGGTGCTATTCATATGCTTCTTTAAGCAAGTGTGTCTTAAGTTGGGTCTTAAAGGTGGATAGAGAGGGTGCTAGTCGGGTACTGAGGGGAAGGGCATTCCAGAGGTGTGGGGCAGTCAGTGAAAAAGGTTTAAGGCGGGAGAGGGCTTTAGATACAAAGGGGGTAGAAAGAAGACATCCTTGAGAAGAACGCAAGAGTCTGGATGGTGCATAATGAGAAATTAGGGCTAAGATGTAAGGAGGGGCAGAAGAGTGGAAAGCTTTAAAAGTGAGGAGAAGAATGGAGTGTGAGATGCGGGATTTGATTGGAAGCCAGGAGAGGGATTTCATGAGGGGAGATGCTGAGACAGATCTCGGAAAGAGTAGAGTGATTCTAGCAGCAGCGTTTAGGATAGATTGTAGGGGAGACAGGTGAGAGGCAGGAAGGCCGGACAGCAGGAGGTTACAGTAATCAAGACGGGAGAGAATGAGGGCCTGAGTCAGAGTTTTAGCAGTCGAGCAACAGAGGAAAGGGCGTATCTTTGTTATATTGCGGAGGAAAAAGCGACAGGTTTTAGAAATGTTTTGAATGTGAGGGGCGAATGTGAGAGAGGAGTCGAGTGTGACCCCTAGGCAGCGTGCTTGGGCTACTGGGTGAATGATCGTAGTTCCAACAGTAATGTGGAAGGAGGTAGTAGGGCCAGGTTTGGGAGGAAGTATGAGGAGCTCTGTTTTAGCCATGTTGAGTTTAAGGCGGCGGAGGGCCATCCAGGATGATATAGCAGAGAGTCATTCAGAAACTTTGGTTTGTACAGCAGGTGTAAGGTCGGGTGTTGAAAAGTATATTTGTGTGTCATCGGCATAGAGGTGATAATTAAACCCAAAAGATGTTATTAGGTCACCTAGAGAGAGTGTATAGAGAAAAGAGAAGAGGTCCCAGGACAGAGCCCTGGGATACCCCCACAGAGAGATCATTAGAGGAGGAGGAGGTGTTAGCAGAAGAGACACTGAAAGTACGATGTGAGAGGTAGGTTGAGATCCAGGATAGAGCTTTGTTCCGAATACCAAGAGTATGGAGAATGTGAAGGAGAAGAGGGTGGTCCGCGGTGTCAAATGCTGCAGAGAGGTCGAGTAATATGAGCAGAGTGTAATGAGCTCTGTCTTTGGCAGCATGGAAGTCGTCAGTTATTTTAGTGAGGGCTGTTTCCGTGGAGTGAGCAGTGCGGAAGCCAGATTGTAGAGGGTCTAGGAGAGAATAGGTGTTGAGAAAATGGAGCAAGCGAGAGAATACAAGATGTTCAAGGAGTTTGACGGCAGGAGGGAGACAGGTCTATAGTTAGAAAGACAGGTAGGGTCAAACTTGCTGTTTTTGAGTAATGGTATGACTGTTGCATGTTTGAAGGAGGATGGAAAGGTTCCAGAGCAGAGGGAGGAGTTAAAAATGTGTGTGAGCGTAGGGATTATAGTAGGAGCAAGAGGTTTTAGGAGATGGGTGGGAATGGGGTCAAGAGGGCAAGTGGTAGAGGGAGAAGAGGCGATCAACAGCGACACATCCTCCTTTAATCTGTTCTTTAAAGTTGGTAAGCGGTTTAGTCGGCCAACTCGCAGTTGCCTTTATACAGTATAGTTGGCCTCCCTACTGTGGAGTAGATGTTATGTTTATGTTTTGTGTTTACCTTAAAGGGATGGTGTGCCTTATGTTTATTTACTGTGGAAAATAAAACCAATAAATATAAAAGCCTTACCCGCTCTTTGATCACACCATGAGGCCCTACTGTCCTACGGTGGAGCGTTCCAATTATTACCATTCTGTATTTAGTTGTAAGGTGACTTGTAGATAAGGGGATGCTAATTAGCGTGGCACAAACGACAGAAACTCTAAGTGTCATTATTAAGGAAAATATATATTTTTGATTCAAATATATATTTTTATGATTGACGGATGAAGACTAGGAACTACTGGCAGGCAGCTTTTATAGGACAATAATACCCTAGTTTCATTATCTACATTTAACCCCTTTACTTGAGACAGCTACAGTGCATTTTTAACCTGCACATCAGACTTCAGTGTATTTTAGTAAATATGTTCTTCTTGGTCAGTGATTAACCTCTGCCAATATCTATATCTGGTGCTCTTCTCTTTTTTGTCATATATCACTACCAGGAAAAGGACTGTAAGAGTTTCATTATTCAGTTTGTTAAAGTACAATAAGTGTTATTTCTATTGTGCCAATGCATACATTATACTTTAAGATATTGCATTATTAGAATGATTAAAACCCTGAATGGGGAATATTTATTGATGTACTGTTCTTATGCAAAGAACACCCGTTTCATTTGAATACCCACTACCTTGCCCTATTAAAGGATCTTGCTCCATATTACCGAAGTTCTCCACTTGTTTTTGTGTAGTTATCCTTCTTATTCCATCAATCCGCGCTTGTATTGTTAACAGTGCCTGCTATACAAAAATACCATTCTAAGAAATATTAGTATTCTACATTAAGACATCACAATACAAAGTTCAAAAGAATGGCAATAGCATGCAATAATTCTGAATGATGCTGTCTGTATCCCTGCTCTGTGTTAATTAAATGGCATTCATAGCAGCAGTTTCCTCAGTGAACACTGGCCAAAGAAGTTGTTAGGAACAGTCAGGGAATGAACAAACACGAGGATGCACTTTAAATTGTAAATGTTGAACATAGTATTTTGGTTCTTTCTAAAACATAACCTGGCTACGAATCACATGGGGTTGGTGTAAAACCACTTATAATTATTTTCCAATTAAAAGCACAGTACACACACTTCAATTTACTACAAAGGATACGTGAAGCACATTTCTAGTCCATAGGGCCCTTTGAAATTTGCTATAATATATATCCAACAGTACAGGAGCAGTGTTACTGAATGGAGAGTGAGGCTGGCTGCGAATAAGAAATAACTCCTGATTCGTTTCACTCGCAAATTCTGTTTTCCTTTTGCGTCGTTCTAAGGAAATAAAAGATATTAACATTAGCTGCAATCCCTCCACTTTTTGTTTTATGTTTTCTCTGGGATTGAACCGGACTGTTATAATTTGTGAGAAATGCAAGATGCCCTTTCCCCATGCACACATCATTTGCAAACAGCTGTGCAAACCTACCCCAGTGTGATTCATGAACATGCCCATTCATTCACAGAATGTTGGAGGACTATTGGTTTTATCTGTCCAAATTTTAGCAAAACTTGCAATTTGCCAATATTCCCCATAGTTTGGCAAAATCCACCAGTGTATTCACTCATTTTTGCCATTTCTATCTGACCGTATCGGCTAAAAATGTACAATTGTAATTTGCATATTGTGATTCCTGGTAAAGTTTTAGATCTTCATTTTATGTCGGCTCCAGTGTGAATGCCCAGAATTTAATAGTCCAGACAAATAAGATAAATTGCTGCACACCTCAAAATATAAACAAAAAGTGATACAGTTTCCGGTGCTCCAGTGCTTGTACGGAAGCCTGTGATCAGTCCTGGGTAGATGATAAAAGGAACACAGGGCACAGCGGATTTAGAATATCCAAACTCATTTATTGAGCCAACACAGTGTTGACTCAATAAATGAGTTTGGATATTCTAAATCCATTGTGCCCTGTGTTCCTTTTATCAATGCCCAGAATTTGCCATATTCGCTATCTTGTGTTCAAGTTTTACCCATATTTATTCATGGCTACCGCTAAAGCCACAAATGGGGTCTGAATAGTAAAACCAAAGAGTACATTGCTACAATACTAAAATGTTACTCAGAAATGTGTTGTCGACAACCCAGTAATGTTGTTGTCTTCTAGTGACTCGCAGAAGTGAAGATAATTTAGCAGCCCTATTGGTTTCACATCGGTGAAAAAATACCCGGTAAAACGAAAGGTAAATATACCAGGAACATTGGGGTTCCTGAAACTAGATTGGTATACTTGTCTGCACTGTGGACATTATAACAGTTTTGTTAAATGGGACACTGTTTCATATCCATTAAAAACAGCAGAAAAAAATCACTGCGGGATTATGTGATTCCTCTCATGTTGCATATATGCTGAAATGCCCCTTCAGGAAGTTATACAGTATGTGGGACTGTTTGTATAAGCATAAAAGTGACTTTAAACATTAAAATATTGATGCACAGTTGAGGTGCATGAGGTGAGATCAGATGCTTTGTAAGGAACCCCATACCCCTCTAATAGCGTGTCTGTGATCTGATTGCATTGTAACGAACCCCAACCCTCTCTAATAGTGCCCGAGATCGGATGTATTGTAAATTCTTCTGTATTTGGTACAATTTTCAAATGACCTGAAAATGGCAGGAAACCCTTTAGGCATGCCAAGCGTTCCCAGGAACCCCAGCTAAAAAATACTGCATTAGACATTTATTACATAAGAAGAATTTGGTGGCATGAAACAAATAACTTTTGTGTAGCTGCTCACTTTTCCTTTTATAATATTCACTGACGTGTAAGGCATATTGTGGGGGGTATTTCTTCGTTGAATGACTGCACAGTCATAATGTATGTAACTTGTTAGCAATTAGTATAAAAAGTAATTATTTTATTTCTGCAATAGAATTTAGAAGAGTAATGTATAAAAGACATCAGAATATATATGAAAGCAGACATTTACACAGCATTTAGTACAAAGCACATAAGACGTGTTTGTTCATAATTTGAAGTAGTGGAAAGTGTTTATGAATAATGTTACATTGGGCTTTGTACCTTTGCCTCAAATATTTTAGGAATATTTTCTAATATGTCACTAACAAAGACTATTAAAATATCATACTTTCCTGCTGGATACCAGGTCTCTGCTGCGTGATCCTGTAATATTGAATGAAACAGAGTTACTCTTCCTAGATATTAGTATATCAGTGATTTCACCGATTTAGCGTTAACAATAAGAACAAAAACTTGTATAACTATTAAGAGGGAGTGTTTGGCAGAGCTCAGAAAATTACATGAGAACAAATCAATGTTAACAACAGATAGATAGAAACGGGAGATAAAAAGTGTTTTATCAGAAGACAGAAGGGAAGCCACAGAAGAAATGTTCAATTCTTTTCTTTTGACATTCAAACGTTTATTTACTTGTTTGAAATATACATTTTGGTGCTAAGCACTTAAGGACCAATTTAAATAAATTGGTAAAAAGTAGCCAATTCAAATGAATGGGCCCTAAGGTAGATTGCAGCGTAGGACCATTTTGTAAATATGCTCTTGTGTTTGGAAATTTACATAGAAAAGCTGTTTTAACCCTGAAGAAAAAAATGAAACTTGTCCCAAGTGTACTTTAATGTAAAACTGACTTAGAAAGAGAAAGCAAATGTCTCAATTCACTAAACAGAGAAACACTTCTACACGTGCGACTGAATGAGCAAAAGTTCTTGCACCAACTAGTCAGGATCTTATGCTGGTATTATCTTCTCTATTATACATCACATCTATTTAAACAGAGATTACGCACCATCCATTGGTCATTTTCAAGTGTTAGGTATTTAAATAACTAATATATCTTGTGTGGTTCTCTGTAATATTTGAACATTAAAATTGTAACTAACAATATCAATTGTGCTTCATGTTATCAAATGACTTACCTTTCCAATCAGCGCCTGAAGTTTTACAGCACACATTCAAAAACAATATTAACGTGAGGAGGACAGTCACAGCTGCTGTGATAGGGACAACCATGGAGATATTATATGCCAGCCACATACATCTACATGAAAAAATATTACATGGGTATTTAGTTCCATTTCAGTTCCATTGTGAGATCCTAAAATATAACTTAATATTTTAACGGTATGAATACTTGATTTTTTATATAGTGCCAAGCAACAATGTATGCAGCGCTTTACACAATTACATTATAGGGAAAATAAAGTACAAATAGTGGGGATAAGAGAAGCAAGTAAATGACAACAAACGCTAAGGGAGGCCCTGCCCCGGAGAGCTTACAATCTAAGTGGTACATTGGGAGATTTACAGACAGCAGGTGTAAAAGTGTGTTCATTAAAGTGCAGTCAGGGAGGGGAAGTGCCTCTGGAGTCAGTAACATACATGCAGATAATTTAATGTGATGTTTTTTTTTAAATAGGTATAAAGAGGTTAGTGAA
This sequence comes from Ascaphus truei, assembly GCF_040206685.1. Classification (NCBI taxonomy): domain Eukaryota; kingdom Metazoa; phylum Chordata; class Amphibia; order Anura; family Ascaphidae; genus Ascaphus; species Ascaphus truei. The sequence goes on from NW_027455576.1 coordinate 29,804, forward strand.
AAAGGTTTAAGACATGACAGGCTGTAGAGGTAAAAGGTGCAAAGAGGAGACATCCTTGGGTCGAGTAATTCTTTCCACTGTGCAGACCATGGTTTATCTAAGAAAACTAACATTGTAAACGGTCTCCTCCCTCTATTGTTTTTTAGCACGAAGAGGTGTCTCTTATTGTACATTAGATAAGCAAGATGGCTGCTTCCAAAGTGTTCCTAATGTTTCTATAAGACTTGAATTTAAAATTCATACTATTTAGGTGGCTGTTGTAGGGTTAGAGCATTATTATAAGCAGATACTCACGGAAAACGAAAAAACAATCCATTAATACATAGAGAATATAAAAGAAAAAAGAATACGAAAGGCTTCTTCCAGGGAAATCTCTTGCGGTTATCCATCTTCTCAAAGAGCTGATATACAACTGACCAGCATCTTATGACCCTGTCACCAGGCACTGGCGGAACACCAGAGTACTGTGAGGTCACCACATGTTGTCACGATACATTTAAGTAAAAACATTGTAGTTTATGAATTATGCCAGTTCTTCAGGTCAGGAATAACCATATCATGTAAATGTGTCTATGACTTCACCTATTACTTCATTAAAAAATGCCGTCCCACAAAGGACTTTTCTCTTTTACAAATATTTGTCTGCTATGCTTCACACATTATATGAATACAATAATATACACTACACATCTGATTACAATATCATGTATTGTCATTTATAATCAGATAACAAATATTGTATTGTTTAAGTTTTGTCCCTACAATTCAAGTACTGCAAAAGCTCAACCTATTTAACGCAGCGTATGAGTAGCTCCGTGGCTGATACTTTACACCTCATGCATCGACCTTGGCCCCTTGCAGACGCATTTACCAGAGCACCTTCCTACTGTCTGTACATTCTTCCTACTTACCAATTAGATTGTAAGCTCTCCGGGGCAGGGACTCATTTTCCTACTGTAAATGTTACTTTTATGTCTGAAGCGCTTCTTCCCATTATGTGTTGTGTATTGCTTGTTGTTTATATGATTGTCACGTGTATTACTGCTGTTAAGGTCTATGTACATTAATGGTGCTACTGTATATAAATAAAGACATACATATATTTATAGCAGACCTTGGGGCATATTAACTCAGCAGTTGTAAGATGTGTCCAACTCAGGGTGACACTAGGGTCTAGTGACTATACAAAACCCCTTTATGGCTCAATAGTGCTACCAACCAGCAGTATTTACAGAGAGAGCTTTAAACAGCATCACGTGGTCGAGGCCGGATCGTACCGGGATCTCTACTAAATTGGCATTAGCATCTGTTGTTCAATGCTCTTTCTGACCAGCTGGCATAGGGAGGATTCGTTTCTATAAAGTACACCTAGTTTGGCATAGGTTTTGGATGTCAGGGTATCAATACTGTATACAACACAAATGTTAAATGGGAGACAAGTCATATGCCCAGATATTTAAAAATAGTGACAGGAGCTACAATGGTGTTAGTTTATTCTGATCTTCAAATAATCCTTATCACATACACAAGTCATGTGCTTACAGGCTCACAGGTTCCTGTTTTGCTGGGTTAACAATTCCCAGAATGTGCCTCCTAGTCCTCTGAACTGCAACTCCAGGTTGGCACCTTAACGAAAGTTTCCCTTACTACTTACTCCCACTACCTGTTGCCTCCTTCTCTGGGATCCCATTTTACATACCCCCCTTCCCCCCCTTCTTCTACTGCAGTAGGTGCTTCTGTGCTGCAGTTCTATCCTGCCAGTGCAGAACTTAGACTAAGGCCTGGGACATAGTAAAGAATTTGGTGCTGTTGCTTACTGCCGCTCGCTCTATCAGGAGCTTTTTGCTGTCCTGGCAGAGGAGACAGCAAGCACGCTTCGGAGGCGGGTTGTGGGCGTGTCGGCAGGCAGGGCTATTCTGTCGCAGACGTCAACGTCACGCCGTCAACGTCACGACGTCGACGTCAACGTCACGCCGAGGATTGGAGATGCCCACTGCTGCACTACCATTGAAGGACTAATTTTTAGTAGGATAAATGTGCCTTTAATGTAAGTATTTTTGTAATGATCACATCACCCTCTATAAAAAATATATATATCTATGTAACATGTAAACATACTGATTAACTTCAGATATATGTGTCCCTAAATGCTAGAGCTGTCTGCACTTACTTATGGTAGTGTTGCAAGTTCCCTACAGCTATTGAACACTGAGAGGGCCATATGTAGTACGTAGTGCTATTCCACAAGACACCTTCCAGCGCCTGAAGACACCTTATTTCCCATTTTATGGGTTGTTGTCATGCTTATGACAGGTTGTGATAGCTTATGACAGGTTGTAAGTTACATCAAATAACTGGGTTTGAACTGAACGAGGCTTAGATATAATAAAGTATATTTATTCCTTTGGATAGGTGAACACACAATATAGTACAGTAACAGGCAAGAAGTACACTTACTTTGGGGATGGGGGATGAGAATTATGTTGCATAGCAATTCTCCAGCAATCAAGTACAATCAAGATGGTATCAGAAGACAAAGGACATAGGGTTGACCACAGTTTATAAATCTTTTGTGACCCTATCCTTAACATTAAGTACAGGTGATTGGGCCACAATTACCTGTAGCCAATCTTTAACGTTGGAATACATTTTGATACAAGCCCCCTAGCTAGTAAGCCCATGCGCTTTAGGACTCTGGGGGTCTCATTTCTGTAGCCCCACATTTGCATCAGGAATGCCAGCCAGTCTACCAGATGGGGATTCTGGCAGGATATTCTTTGTTGTGAGGTGTAAAAGGTGACACTTACAGACTGCTCTGATTTGAGTCGTGTCCGCCCTCATGTAAACAGTGGAGGTGATAAACTCCTTTGAACAGCACTTAAATTCTAGACATTAGGACGCCTCCCTGGCCATCTGCTGCCCTTTGTCCAAAGGAATTTCCTCTGGGTTTTATCCCTGCCTTGGGATACAGTGTTACAAGTTAAACACAAACATATTAAAAGGTCTGGTTCTGTTGGGCTCAGCGGGTCCAAACTTCCCAGTTCTCAATGCCGGAACTGGGACACCATATGGTCCAATTTGCGACCCGCTACGACCTTCGGAACCGGAGTTACACAAATACACCTTAAACCGTTTCCTATTTTAATACAATAAACTCAGCTGTAAATTAAATCACGTTTTTTCACTAAATCCCCATTGAAAACAACGGGCTCCGCCGCCATAGACTTTCAATGGCAAACCGCCGCCGTTGGCGGCTATGGGAATCCGCCGCCATAGACTTTCAACGGGGCATCGCCGCCGTTGATGTCAATGGGGTTGCTCAGCCATAGCCGGTCAATGGAGGTTGGCCGCCAAATGAGTCTATGGGAAAAGTCCCGAACTTTCAAGGGGGTCCATACTCCGTCGGGTTGGTCCAAGAGGGTCAAGGATGGTTCTGCAGCCATGCCGGAGCAGTGACTACAGGTACCCCAAACCCTCGCCCTATGGACCCTCCGGAACCGGAAATATGGATTCATGGTTTTCAGCTTTTTCCACTTAGTCAATTTCTTGAGCTGTTTCTGCCGCCGCCATCGAAACCTATGGCGCCACCCGCTCTCTCGACACGACCCTTCTCGGGGGTCCAGAATTCGGGGACCCGGTGGTGGTCGAGTGGGGGGAGGTCTAGGAACTAGGGGCAAAAAGAATTTTATTCCTGAGTGCCCTAGAACTGTAGATTCCCACGCCACTTATCGTTGAACTTGACTAATAAGTGATCAAAGCTCTCTTTTAGAAAAAGTATCCGCTTTGCGGTTTTGCGGTTTGGACGGCAGCCAACTCGTTCCTGGAAAGCGCCGTTGAGGAATCTCCGTTGAAGTCCATGGGCCCATTGACTTACACTGGCGACACACTTTATTCGAGCTCGGCTAGTCCCACGAATTCGGGTATACCCGGGTGTATTGAGGTTTGTGACTGTTTTCTGCCCGAGTGCATTGAGGTATTTTCCAGGCAGGGATTGAAGCATTTTATTCCCGCTGGCTGCAATACTGCACAGTATATATATATATATACTGCATTACAATTCATGAATTTATGCCATCTGGTAGACACGCGAAGCATTGCAGCCTATTAAATCCTAATCATTATCATTTAACAGATCAGCCGCCCGTCAGCCAGGCATGAACCCAGGCTGGGAAGGCAAACGCAACGGGGCTTGTCAGAGGTGAGGAGCGGCGCATTCCAGGTATCTGCCAGGTACATACTGGGTATTTGCTCGAATAAAGTGTGTCGGTGCAGTACACCGGAGGCCGTGCTCGCTGCCAGCGTGAGGATGTAGCGCTTCCGTAACCTGCTAGGAATCATAAGGGGTCCTATAAGGTCCATCGCTATCTTCTGGAAGGGTTCCCCTATTATCGGTAGGGGTCTCAGGGGTGCCTTCACACGGTCGCCCGCCTTACCTACTCGCTGGCAGGCATCACAAGAGCGGCAGAAATTGCTCGCATCTCGGGATGCCCCCGGCCAGTAGTAACGCTGTTATAACCGGGCTCGCGTTCTGGTGACCCCCTGATGTCCCGCTAACAGAATAGAGTGAGCTACCCGTAACAATTGCTGTCGGTACCCCTGGGGCACTACTAGCTGTCGCTTACTGGTCACCCCCTCCTCTATCCCCGGGTTCCCTTCCTCTCTGTACAGGAGTCCCTTATACCATAGGCAGCGCTCAGTGCCTTCCCCTGCCTGAGATTC
>NW_027455577.1:0-34507 GCF_040206685.1 Ascaphus truei
TTCTAACTTTTAGAAGCATTATCCCTCCAAATCCCGGTGATTCTGCAAGTTCTCGTACTGCGACATCATCAAGTCAATCCAATGCCATCCATCTTAGTACCGCACCCACACAGACACAAACTTGGAGCACCCGAAGGCCCACAAACACACATGGGGACCACCTGAGGGCCCCTAGACACCCGCAGGGATAACCTGGAGGCCCATCTACACTCGCAGGGACACCCAGAGACCCTCGCCAGCCTCTGGTATCAATCCTGTATAAAAAAAAAATATTGCTTTTATGTGGGGACACAGGGGGTGAGTGGGTTGTGTATTGGTGGTTAATACATATTGTAATGTTTATTGGTTCAGAGGGGGTGAGTGAAGGGCCAAGTACCCACTTCACTCACCACCTCTGCCACCAATAGAGCTGTTGTTGTTCCTTAACCCCTTCATTGCCTTAGCGGTATGGTTATGAAGTTGCCTGTAAATTCATTTTTATTGCATGAGATTCATACCGGGGGCATCCGGTGCTGATATTAAGGGGTTTCAGCTCCGGAGAGTCCAGGCATCAATCCAATGCAGGAAAAATGCCTTTTTTTTCTAAGTCCCCTCTCGCCGCTTCTAGGCAGCTTCTCACCACCTTCCTGCCAACTTTTCCAGGTGGTAGGATTTTGAGAGGAAATCTCTATTCTAGAGCCGCGATTAGCCTCAATAAGCTAATCGTGGCTACTAGAATTCCACGAGTTTGAAAACCTGCTGATAAATGGCTTCTCGCCGCTTGTTTGGCGATTTTTTTTCCTCTGAAAAAAAATGCCGAAAAGGGCTTTAATCAGCGACTTATCGGTGGTTACTGAATATCAGCAGGCCTTTTGGGCAAAAAGGCCTCAATAAGTGGCTTATCGACGCTTAGTACACAGGCCCTATTGTATTGAATGTTGCCCCAGCCAATGACAAATTATGTCACATGTATATGAAACTCACAAAGACATTCAATTGTCATTCTCAAAGATAGAAAAAGCTGCTCTTGATCAGAGTTTTTCTGCTGCATCTTTCATCTCCATCTTTTGTTTCAACAATAAATAATTTCACCATCATTCAAGAACCGTCTTTGGGATGTAAGTGTGAAAATTCTAAGGACCCAACGAAGGCAAAGGGTACCCATGATCCTTAAAAACACTTGAGTAAAGATTAAAGTGGGAAAAGAAAACATGGCAGCACCCACAATTCCAAAGGGGAAGACTCTTGAAAGCTAGGAAGAACAAGCTAGTGAGAACCATAGCCATAGAATTTCCCTGGGAAGCTGATTGTGCACCACGTACAAAAAATACCATATATTGGTCTGTATACACTTGTGGATATTATTTATTTATTTATAAAATATTTTACAGACGACAGAGAAGCCCAATGCTACATCCAACATGACAGAAATACACAGTAAAATACTTATATATTCTCTTGAAGTAGGGTCATTTAGTTTAACCCTTTGGCCAAAGTGTTGTAAGCTTGCGAGCCACGTCAAGGCAGACACCTGTTCGCAAGTCCTAACACTACCAGATAAAATACTAATATACCTCTGATAGGATTAAAATTCTCATTTACCTCTATTAGGAGGGAGAAAGACCACAGTGGGTCTATATCCAGCAGAATGAGGCACTTGCAAACTAGGGAAGTGGGGAGGGGCGGGCTTAAAACCTGGGAAGGAGGAGCCACTAACCTCCACCAGCTGGAACAGCTGAGAATGGGTTAACAAAACACAGAACCCCAGTAAGCTCTTTTTGGGAACCCCTGAGCCCCCACAATATATATATATATATATATATATATATATATATGTATATGTGTCAAAATGGAGTGCTATTGAGCGTGGCATATGTATACAACAGACGACAGAGAAGCCCAATGCTACATCCAACATGACAGAAATACACAGTAAAATACTTATAAATTCTCTTGAAGTAGGGTCATTTAGTTTAACCCTTTGGCCAAAGCGCTGTAAGCTTGCGAGCCACGTCAAGGCAGACACCAGTTCGCAAGTCCTAACACTACCAGATAAAATACTAATATACCTCTATTAGGATTAAAATTCTCATTTACCTCTATTAGGAGGGAGAAAGACCACAGTGGGTCTATATCCAGCAGAATGAGGCACTTGCAAACTAGGGAAGTGGGGAGGGGCAGGCTTAAAACCTGGGAAGGAGGAGCCACTAACCTCCACCAGCTGGAACAGCTGAGAATGGGTTAATAAAACACAGAACCCCAGTAAGCTCTTTTTGGGAACCCCTGAGCCCCCACAATATATATATATATATATATATATATATATATATATATATATATATGTATATGTGTCAAAATGGAGTGCTATTGAGCGTGGCATATGTATACAACAGACGACAGAGAAGCCCAATGCTACATCCAACATGACAGAAATACACAGTAAAATACTTATAAATTCTCTTGAAGTAGGGTCATTTAGTTTAACCCTTTGGCCAAAGCGTTGTAAGCTTGCGAGCCACGTCAAGGCAGACACCTGTTCGCAAGTCCTAACACTACCAGATAAAATACTAATATACCTCTATTAGGATTAAAATTCTCATTTACCTCTATTAGGAGGGAGAAAGACCACAGTGGGTCTATATCCAGCAGAATGAGGCACTTGCAAACTAGGGAAGTGGGGGGGGGCGGGCTTAAAACCTGGGAAGGAGGAGCCACTAACCTCCACCAGCTGGAACAGCTGAGAATGGGTTAACAAAACACAGAACCCCAGTAAGCTCTTTTTGGGGACCCCTGAGCCCCCACAAAATATATATATATATGTATATGTGTCAAAATGGAGTGCTATTGAGCGTGGCATATGTATATAACAGACGACAGAGAAGCCCAATGCTACATCCAACATGACAGAAATACACAGTAAAATACTAGCAAGTCCTAACTCTACCAGATAAAATACTAATATACCTCTATTAGGATTACAATTCTCATCTTTCATCTCCATCTTTTGTTTCAACAATAAATAATTTCACCATCATTCAAGAACCGTCTTTGGGATGTAAGTGTGAAAATTCTAAGGACCCAACGAAGGCAAAGGGTATCCATGACCCTTAAAAACACTTGAGTAAAGATTAAAGTGGGAAAAGAAAACATGGCAGCACCCACAATTCCAAAGGAGAAGACTCTTGAAAGCTAGGAAGAACAAGCTAGTGAGAACCATATCCATAGAATTTCCCTGGGAAGCTGATTGTGCACCACGTACAAAAAATACCATATATTGGTCTGTATACACTTGTGGATATTATTTATTTATTTATAAAATATTTTACCAGGAAGTAATACATTGAGAGTTACCTCTCGTGTGCAAGTATGTCCTGGGCACAGAGTTAAGACAAATAATACCTGTTTACAAATACAGTTACATAATGAGCAACGTATACATTATATACAAGACATTGCATGCACAGTTAAAGATAATTTATATTCTGGGCGTATGAAACAGTTACAGACCAGATTAAAATGTGTGACAGCCTTAGATTTGAAAGAACTTAGACTGGTGGTGGATGTAAGAGTCTCTGGTAGGTTGTTCCAGTTTTGGGGTGCATGGTAAGAGAACGAGGAGCGGCCGGATACTTTGTTGAGTCTTGGGACCATGAACAGTCTTTTGGAGCCTGATCTCAGGTGATAAGTGCTGCATGTGGTAGGGGTGAGGAGCTTGTTCAGGTAGCTGCGTAGCTTGCCCATAAAGAATTTAAAGGCAAGACAGGAAAGGTGAACTTTGCGCCTAGACTCGAGTGATGACCAATCTAGTTCTTTGAGCATTTCGCAGTGATGTGTGTTATAGTTGCATTGGAGAACAAAACGACAAATTGAATTGTAGAGGGTGTCAAGTTTGCTAAGGTGGGTTTGAGGTGCTGAGCCATATACTATGTCTTCATAGTCAATAATTGGCATTAGCATCTGCTGTGCGATACGTTTTCTTACCAGGAGACTTAGGGAGGATTTGTTCCTGTAAAGTAGCCCTAGTTTGGCATAGGTCTTGGTTGTCAGGGTATCAATGTGCCTCCCGAATGTTAAGTGGGAGTCAAACCAAATGCCCAGGTATTTAAAACTAGTAACAGGAGTTAGGGTGGTGTTAGTGTTGGTTCTAATCTGGAGCTCAGTCGCTGGACGCTTTAAAAAATGTAGTTTTGGTCCCAAACACCATTGTTACAGTCTTGTCAGTGTGTTAAAACAGTTTGTTTTAGGAAATCCAGTTTTCGAGTCTGAAAAAGTCAGACTGAAGTACAGTATGTGTTGAAGGTCGGAGAGGCTATGGCTGTGTGCATATAGGATTGTGTCATCTGCATACATGTGTATTGAGGCTTCCTGACAAGCTGTGGGAAGATCATTGATGAACACTGAGAAGAGTAGGGGCCCCAGAACAGAGCCTTGCAGGACGCCACAGGTGATATCCAGGGTGTTAGAGTTAGAGCCAGAGATGGACACATGTTGAGATCTACCTGATAGGTAGGACTAAAACCAGTTTAAAGCATGCTTCCCTATTCCAGAGCTCTGGAGTTTGTTAAGCAGGATAGCATGATCAACAGTATCAAAAGCCTTTGCAAAATCTAGGAAAACTGCACCCGTGAGTTGACCCCGTTCCATTCCCCACTGGATTTCATTGCAAACTTTTAGCAGGGTAGTTATGGTGGAGTGTTTGGGGCAAAAGCCAGATTGGAATTGGCTAGGGAAATTTGTCTTGTTATAGTAATCGCTTAATTGGGAGTGGACACATTTTTCCATGACTTTGGATAGGATTGGGAGAAGGGAGATTGGCCTGTAGTTTGAGACAGTGTTTTTGTCCCCACTTTTGAAGATTGGGACAACTCTGACTGTTTTCCAGGTCTTAGGGATATGGCCTGCAGACAGGATAGAGTTGACTATGGAAGCAAATGCTTTGGCAATTGCTGGGGCACCAAGTCTTAGGAACCTAGATTGTAGTAAGTCAGGTCCACAATGGCTGCTTAGTTTTAATTTGAGAAGCGCTTGTGTAATCTCCTCTTCGGATACTGGGCCAAATTGAAAATTGTGGGCAGTGTTGGGAGGGGGTGGGGCTATGTGGATACTCCCAGGGTGAGATTCAGGTTTGTGGTTTGGGTTGCGTTTCGCTAATAAGTTAGTAGCACACCCCACAAAGTAATCATTGAATGCATTTGCAATGTCGGTGTGGTTTGTCCGAGTAATATCGCCCTTAGTGATATTACTTGGCTGTTGATGGTTAGAAGGCTGGGATATGTTGTTGATAACCTTCCAGAAGTTAGCTGGGTTTGATATGTTCTGCAGGAGATTGTCAGAGTAATATTGTGCTTTTGCATGCCTTGTTTGCCTTGTGCACATGTTCCTCAGGCATCTGTAGTGATTGAGATCCTTGATAGTGCCAGTTACTTTGTGGCTTTTCCACAAGGCATCCCTGAACTGGTAGAATGCTATAAGGTCAGGTGTAACCCATGGAAGGTGGGCACCCCGTACCCTTATTCTGCGTAGTGGAACATGGGTATCACAGAGTTTTAAGAACTCGGATTGGAAATAGTCAAGTGCAGAATCAGGGTCAGGAATTAAATCGATTCTGTGCCAAGGGCAGTTGGGAAGGTCATCCAGAAACTGTTGTGGGTTAAAGTTTCTAAATGTTCTAGTGAGGAGAACTTTAGGGCTTGATTGGGGCGGTTTAATTTTCCTTACACAGTACACTATTGCATGGTCACTGAAAATGTCAGTTACAGCAGCAAGAAAGACCAAGACATATAGAAAAAGCCTCTGCTTTGTGGGATGTCCCATGCTTCCTCTTCCTCCTAGCCTCCCCAATCCCCACCATCTGCTTTCCCTCCCCCACATCTCCTTCTCCCTTTCTGCTTACAACCTTTGATTTACCTTTGACCCTTCTCTCCTCTTTGCTCTGAACATCACATCTTTCACTACAACCTGCCGCTATCACCTAAACAACATGAGAAAGTTGTATCCACTCATGTCCTTCTCCTTGACCAAACTTATTTTCCACTTCCTCAACTTCACCCATCTCAACTTCTCTAACTCCCTTCTTCTCATTCACCCCCTCTACTCCTCCATACCCCTCCAACAAATCACCAAGCCCCCAGTGCCTCTCTCAATTTTGATCATTTGTCTTACTTCACTCCACTCCTTCCACTGAAAGATGCTCCCCCACCACATCCAATCTGACCCTTGCCTAACTTTCTTCAGAAGACAACTCAAAACTCCTTTCCTCTCCACTGCATTCAATGATCCCCCATTAACCTCCTTCAATCCCACCTCCCTCCCTCACCAACCTCCCAAATGCCCATGATCTTCCCGATACCCACCCCTTTCTAAACTTTTCTAAAGTATCTCCAAACCCTCCAACGTCACCCACCAGACCGACCAATCGCCTCCTCTGTCCCCACTGTCAGACTGATCACCATGCCACCAGAAAAACTCCAGAGACCTGAACGTAAACCCTGCCCACCAACCAAGCAAGCTCCTAATGCACCTAATCCATAGCCTCACCATAATGTTCACATCCATTCGCACCACAAAAATATCTTAACTATTACTCTGCTCATCACATAAAATGTTCCATATGTAACCCAATCATTGTTTTATTAAATAAAGTACAGAACCCTGGATAAGGGTGCTATATAAGTGTTGCTATAAATACATATACAGTACTATACAAATATAATGTTAGTGTCACTGACCTGTGAAAGTGTCATCTTGGAGCAGTTACCTGTGACTATTTGGAAAAGCACACATTTGGCACTTTATGTACAGAGGGATAAATGCTCCAGTAGATGCCATCCCTTTTGCCATAATACCCAGGGAAACTTTACAAATATATGCAACGTGCTGCAGCAAACAGCCACTTTCCTTTGCCCAATTAACATTCCAGCATCACACGCCTTTGCACATTATGCTGAGTGGTCCAGACATGTGAACTCTGATGGATCCCATGGCAAGAAGGCTATTTCTAACATTTTGAGGAGAGCTATTTTAGATAAACTTTGGAAGCAGTGTAAATGTGCATAATTCAAGACAGTAAGAAACACCATTAATGGACTTTTACAACATTTGAGGATTGTAAGATGAAGTAATAAGTGACTGGGACTAATGAATACAACATTTTTTGACTACATACTATTTTTTTTATTAAGTCGGGGGGGGTGAATTTTATTAGTGCTATGCAACTGTTTCGTCATCTTTTCCATCTTCATTTTACTGATTCGGTTAGGTTGTCAAAACATGTTAATTTAGAAACCCTATCCAGCGAGACAGAACATCACTAGAGAATAATTAAGCTAATAACGTATTTACTCAATTATAAAACGCCATTGATTCTAAGACGCACCCTTGATTTAATAAAAAAAATTGGGGAAAAAACCCACCACATTAAATGTGCAGAATTTTTTTTCTACTAGCAGACAATAGCATACATTTATCCACACTAAACAAGACTATATGAAATAATGGGTGCTCCAATAGTCCCGGAAATGTGTTCAATAAATCTTCATCAAGAATAACATGGAAACATGGCTTTCCTTATTAGGAGTGGGTATACTACTACAGATGCAGCGGCAGTTATTTTAAGGCATCACGGCGCCGTTTTCGTGTGCGGTACTGTACTCCATGCGGCATGAACACGGCCAATCGCCCCAGGCACGTGCGTTTATCGCGGTTGCTTTGTTTGAATATTATGGATTGTGTGCAATTACAGTATACTCTATGCAATGAAATGAATGAATTGTAGTGTGTAAAGTACTGTGCTACTGTGTCAATTTCAGGTGTTTAAAAGCCAGAACACAAAAATGGCATTTTATGCACTCGGCTTCACTCGCGCCTTAAGGCGGTACTGTTGGAAGTAATCCCGCGCCATCACATGGGTATTCCGAGGTATAAGCAATGCGATAGGAAAAGAACTAGGGTGCTCTAATGTAAAAGAACACAGATACAATCAATAAAATCAATAAAATATAAACAGAAAATTAAGCCAGAAATACAATACTGGCCCGGTGACAGCTGCAGCTCAACCCACGGAGGCTCGTCCCACGATTCTCAGGTGTGCATAGGTAGAAAGGAGGGGAGTGCAAAATAAGGCAAAGATAAGTAATAGGCAAAATGCCAATCTTTAAGACAGGGAAGGGGAGTGGGAGTTGGTGTATAACACACATGGAATGCCATCACATACCCCTAGTGCCGTGACAGAGGACTCGGACGTTCAATAAATGTATATAAAAAGTAGAGGACTCACACGGCCCTATGTGAGTCTGCTCCTCAAATGGTTTCTTGTAATGGGTCACACAGTCCCGTCCTGATGAATGGGTGGACCCTCGTGACGAAGTATCGCGAGATACGAAACGCGTCGTTCGGGTAACGTGCACTTTCCTGTTACCTGCCGGGCCACTGAAGCAGCTCTGCTCGATTGATCCTCCAGCTCAGCACACCGGACGCGGTGCACAGAGGAGTGCTAGAGAGCAGCAGATGCAGCCAGAGGCTGACAGATGAACCAGCGTCTTTTCCTTTATGTAAGTTCACTGTTTTTTATTGTACTCAATAAATGACTGTATTTTAATTGGAACTTTGGATATCCCCTCATTTGCACGGATTCCTGTTCCACTGCCATCACCATGAGGGTCCACCCATCCATCAGGACGGGACTGTGCGACCCATTACAAGAAACCATTTGAGGAGCAGACTCACATAGGGCTGTGTGAGTCCTCTACTTTTTATATATTACATAGTTACATAGTTACATAGAAGATGAGGTTGAAAAAAGACGTACGTCCATCAAGTTCAACCTATGCTAAATTTAGACAACAGATACTTTATCTTTATCTATACTTACTTATTGATCCAACTGTATTAGAGTTTACCTGGTATAGGTATTTAATATACCCTGGGTGACATACTCATAGAGGATGTCATGGAGCCAATTAAGCTTTGATTTGGATACACTGAAAACCTAGCCTGTTTTGCATGCATATATATAGCTGGTATTAGCTTGAGTGATTTATCTGCATTCAGAGTGCACAAGCACTCCCACTGCTAAGACATAGTTTGTATATTATGACCGAGGGACTGCAGGAGGAAAGAGAGACTTTGGCTGCTACTTCTATTATAGCTATCCAGTAGCCCTTACTCTTCTTTTCGCCATACCTCCTCCGTGGGGAATTTTAAACATTTTTAAATTGTAGTGTGTAATTATTTTTGTAATAAAACTTTTTTGTTTTGGTCGCTTTTACTTACCTTTGTTTGGATCTGGCTGTTGGATTATAAGTGAGCTATTTCAACCTTTTGTTGTGACCTATGGTAATGAGTGCAAATAGTGGGGTTCTTTGAGCCCTTTTTCTTGGGTTCCTCTTTGTATTATAATATTTCACCTCTCTTGCACCTGCCACCCAATTTAGAAGGACATGTATAGGTGAGCAGTTATATTTACTTTATCTTAGACAGCAGGCTTAGCAATAGTGCCCAAAGTCATGCAGTAGCTGCAAAGGCAAGCAAGATCTTATCTTGCATGAAACAGGCAATGGATGGAAGGGAAGTAAACATAATTATTTCCCTTTATAAAGCATTAGTAAGACCACACCTTGAATAAAATGTTGGGTACTGCTCTTTACAAAATACATTATGTAACTAGAGAGAGTGCAGAGAAGAGACACCAAATTAATAAAGGGGGTGGACAATCTGACTTATGAGGAGAGGCTAGCTAAATTACATTTATTTACATTAGAAAAGAGGTGTCTCACAGAATTTGAATCTATCCAAAAAACAAATCCCTCTCGAAAAAATTATATATAAATAAACCCAGTAAGAGACTTCTGTTGGTGACAAATGCAGAGAAAGCTATACGATGGACGAAACCAAAATACTACAGAAAAAGCAATAAGGCAGATAGAATGCTTGCAAGTAAATTAAAATAAAAACAAGCAAAGATCAAAATCCATAGTACATACACCAAAAACGATCTGGTATCTCAAAACCCTAAAAGTATATGTAAAGCATTTAGAGAATAGTATGCATCCCTCTACAATTTACCTAGGGGACTCAGCCAAAAATAAAAGAGCACAAAAAATGTAAAAAATGTTAGCAAAATGTTGGCTTCCCACACAAACCAAATGATATGACAAATCTTCAAAAATTTATAGAGTCGCTTGAAATTCAGAAGACAAATCCCTGAAAAAAAGGAATGCCCCAAGCCCAGATGGATTCTCTAGATGTGTAGAAGGCCAGTGCATCAGAATAAACCAGTCACTTGAATATATGAAAGTCTGCGCTAGGACCACTCCAAATATGCTGGTATATAATATAATTGCCCTAATAGGGATAGGGGACTAGTACCTAGTGCTATTGAGCACCAATAAACAGTACAAATATTGTCCCATACAGTGAAAGATAAGGGTATGGAAACCCACAGGTTCAACTCACTGTTAACTTCCAGGATCCATGGGAGCGGTCCAAAGCAGCAATCAATGGCGTGCAATCCACCAGACAGGACAACAGGAGCAGATGAAAAAAAGGCAGTGCACTGCCTAAGAAGCAGGAGGAGGCTCACGGTAGCAAAAAAACACTTTATTCTATTGAGGGATCAGACATAGCCCCCCACAGCAGCAGCAGGTAACACACCTACGCATTTCGGGCCATGTGCTCTTTATCAATGTGCACCTTGAAGATCATTAATAACTTCATATATAATATGTCACAGCAGCTGGCACACACATATACCGAAAAAAAGACAATAAGGAGCATTTAACCCAGCAACCAGTGGCACAACATTTTAAGGAGAAACAACATAGCCTTGCCACTCTCCGGTGTATGCCTATTGCAAAGGTCAAAAAAGCCCCTCGGGGAGGAGACCGCAATAGAGCTCTTCTACAACTTGAAGCAAAAACCATCTTTAACCTGGATACATTAAGTCCACGCGGGCTTAACAAAGATTTCTCATTAAGTTGCTTTCTCTGATCAAACGGCCTAAATATGGACTCATTCACACCAGGTGACTTTTCGTCCCCATGATTGAAGTCCTACATTCTGGATTAATATGCGGTCCACTATCATCATCCACATTCCTGTTTATTATATGATGCTTATCACACAGGACTGGTACTGTGGAGTACATGAAGCTGTCCCCAAGTTGGGTCCAGGCGTTGACTCATCCACTTCAGGTGACTTCTCGTCCCCAGGATTTGAGTCTTCTTGGCGTATGGATTTGGACATCGTCTTCAAGCTTGGGACAATCAAACATGATTATAAACTGCATATTTGTTGTTTATCTCTCATGTACCCATTCTCGTGTATACAATATGTTTCCTCTTCCTAATACAGGATTACTAATGTTCAATTGCTTAAACACTGTAGTTTCTTGTTTTTTCTGCATTCTAGGTATTTTGTACCAGCAGGAATTAACGTGATGTTCCAGTACCCTGCTGTCTCTGGATTTACAGACCTCTTGATTTGGTCCAATTAAGTACCCATTTCAATTGAGTAAGATCCTCACCTACAAGTGGATTATAGTTAATTGTGTTTCATGTGGTATCAAACATACTTAGCATTATTTGGCTAGTTTCAATGACACAGTGCCTGTGCTATGATGACTATCATTTCAATAGTCGTTTACCTATTTTTCCTCAATTGATCATTATGATCATTAATTAATAATTGGTATGCTAACACAAACATTTTCCTGGGTCTATTTGTATCCATGTTGTTATAGTATTCTACAGAATTAGTTATTCATCAGTGTATCATGCTAATATATTAGTGCCATTCCACTTCATCATCATATATGTTCACTTATTTGCACTATTTTGCCCTTTTTATGTGGGTGTTTATTGCACATTTTTCCATATGCCTTTTGTTATATGCTTTTTATTCTATGGTTCCCAGTCTTTATACCCATTACTGGATATGCTCATTATTAGCAGCAAGCCCATATTTCTACCATGTTGGTTTCATTAGCTATAAGATCACATACCAGCAGTTAGTACATTTGCATTTCAACATGCTGTTATAATCAGCCACATTGAGTTATCTTCGTTTAGCCTTTATTATTTTCTGCTTTATGCTGCTTATCTAGCTACCGTTTGGAGGTAATAGCGCAATTCTGATCTATTGCGCATGCGCATAGACACAGAGCGAGGGCTTATTTCTTTCATGCAGTCGCGTCTATTATTTATTTATTTGCACACTGCTACTGCTTGCGCATGTGCACACAGCTCCGTTTTAGAACGGCATGCGTTTCATTGCCTGTAGGCGCCCCCTCTGGTAACTGACACGCATCAAGTGACTATTTGACTTCTTGCCTTTCACCTCTGATCCGCGCATGCGCAGTAGGTGCGTTTCACTACACGAGCTAACCACTGCATTCCAGACAACGCTGGGGGTTCCATTCATTTGGGAAGAAATCCCAATCATGCTGCATTATCAAATAAGGTATTGTTTTATTGATTGCACCTGTTTGTTATGTGTTTTTAGGGTATTTATATGTGTTCTGTTGCACTCTGTATTCACATCACCTTGAGAAAGGTCCCGCGTGTAAGACCAAAACGTTGGTTATTATGTCTTAACAATACAAAGCTTTTTTTGACCATCCATTGGAGTGCTGCCTCTTGATATTCGTCTCAAAAACGGTATCATATTGCCAATTTATTTTCTACAGGATTTGCACCCATCATCTTGATTTACCCAACGGAGTGCCTATTGTTCTTGTTTATTTGCTATATATATATTTCCCCAAAATATGTCTCCTTGGTTGTACCTCTGCAAATGTCTCTTACAAACCCATTACTTCATTTTCTTTTTTTTCCTGAAATACCTTCTGATTTAGGGATGTTGGCATATTGGCTATTAGCTCTATTAGCCACCTTCGGCTAATATGGCTAGTAATCATTACTGTGGAGGGGGGTAGGTTTGTTGGGGGGGGGTGAGGGTAGTTGGGGTGGGTTTTTGGGGTAGGATCCCCGGGGAGGGAGGTTAGGATATTCATGGGGATTAAGGGAAGAGGTAAACCCCTTGTATGTCATAGCAGTAGAATCTCTATTGCATAAAATTTGTAGTATTGGTAGTGTGTTGGTATTAACTCTTTGACTTACTTGGGGACCATGATTGCATGCAGAAGGAATTCAGAAGGCATAATTCATGCCTTCATGGCCACTAGCACTTTGAAATGGTTAATATATGTGTTTTTTTAATACAGATGCAATGTATATATTATATTATATATTATTTGCTTTGCAATATATACATGGCATCTTTTTTAGAAAAAATGCCTAATAAAGGTCATTGTTACTGGCATCTAGCGCTGGGGTGTCTTATCCCGTCATTAGCTGGCTACCCCCACTTTAGTCATATGGTAATGACAGCACTCATGGCTGTTGTTTTTGCATATTCCTAGCTTTGTGGATATCTTTTAAACTCAGGGAAGCTAAGGTTTATTGGCTAGTTAGGTAATTTACTCTGAAGCTCTCGTTTTCTTCAATGGGAATTTTTACCCAAAACACAGTGAATGGCAGTTTGGGAATATATAAAATAGATCCCTTAATGCTAAACACATTGTCATAGCATGTGACTTCAAATCTATCAAATTGGGTGAAAACTGAGATGCTATAAACCCTACAGTACATTAGACATTTGACATTCTCTGGAGGACCAGCAGTATGTCTAAAATGTCAGAATATTTTTTACTTACAGAGGTCAGGAAAATGTATACTGTACAGTATATGCAGTTCATAATACACATTTAAATAAACATTTATTATCATTTATATTTATTTCTTAAAATTGAATGACAAACAATGTTTTTGTTAACATTTAATTTTAGTTTTCTCTGCTGCAACTGTATGACAATGATCAAAAACATTATTTTGCAGAACCCAAGCATGGTAAGAGCAACTAAAGGGGAAACATGTTTACTTTAGTAAATTACAGTAATTTTCAGATGTAACATTTTGTTTTTTTTGGCAGCAAAACAACGGTTTGGGTAATACTTTTGAAATACACATACATTTAAGAAAAGCTTGCAAAATATATGTGTCAAAGAGGTTTGTTTATGAGGCACTTTTGCAACGTAGATGCTAAATTTGCTAGTGGTTACAAACAACTTGGCAAAACTAACCATAAAGTACAATATTATATACTGTAAACATGCCAGCTATATACAAACTTTCTAAATGACCATAAAATAAACGATGTGCTTTAAAATTCATTAAAATGAAGATGCCTAACTTCTTCATCATATTTCCAGTATGTATATACACAGCTTTCATAAACTATAAATATTAACTATTGCATTTATCCTGCTGTGTCATATTTCTCGTTTCTGTAGTTCACCATTTAATCTATTAATAACCATAATAAAAAATGTTATGCTTATATAACCTTAACTGAACATTACTTTTCAAAAAATGGGATTCTGCTGCACCATATAATCACACGTTTAGTTTTCGCTTTATTTCAATACCTTTTATATTTTTAATTTGTCACTCAGGCTACTTTATTGTTAATAAAAAAATATTTCTTGCAGATATACTGTATAAATATGACTGTACTGCAGGGTTGCTGACAAATGTGCACGCTAGTTCTACACCTCTTCCTAACTCTCCTCCTGCATTCCTTGACTCTTTTTCCGCTGTCACAGAGGAGGATGTGTCGATACTGATCTCCTCTTCTCCCTCTACCACCTGCCCTCTTGACAACATTCCCGTCCATCTCTAAAAACCTCTTGCTCCTACTATAATCCCTATGCTCACACACATTTTGAACTCCTCCCTCTACTCTGGTACATTTTCATCCTCCTTGACACATGCAACAGTCATACCATTACTAATAAACAGCAAGCTTGACCCTACCTGTATTTCTAACTATTGGCCTGTCTCTCTCCTGCCTTTTGCCTCTAAACTCCTTGAACGTCTTGTATTCTCTCGCTTGCTCAATGTTCGTAACACCTATTCTCTCATAGACCCTCAACAATCTGGCTTTCGCACTGCTCACTCCACTGAAACAGTCCTCATTAAAATAACTAATGACCTCCATGCTGCCAAAGACAGAGGTTATTACACTCTGATCATATTACTCGACCTCTGCAGAATTTGATACTGTGGATCACCCTCTTCTTATTCACATTTTCCATACTCTTGGCATTCATAACAAAGCTCTATCCTGGATCTCCTCTTACCTCTCACATCGTACTTTCAGTGTCTCTTTTGCAAACACCTCCTCTATCTATCTCTCTGTGGGGGTACCCCAGAGCTCTGTCTTGGGACCTCGTCTCTTTTATAATGTATGTAACAGGGGTATAGTGGTTGTTGGGGGCATAGTGGGTGGGTGCCTACTACATATTGCAAGGTTTATTGGGAGGCAATTGTCACCAGTAGAGCTGCTGTTTGTCCTTAACCCTTTCATTGCCTTAGCGGCTAGCCACTAAGGTAATTAAGCTGCTTTAATGTATTTATTTTAATAGTGTGCAGGAGCAGGGGGTATCCTGAGCTGAACCGCTTTGATTTCTGGCTCAGGGATCTCCTGCTTCCCGAGTTACAGGCCCCGGTATGGGGCATCAGATGCCAGTGTCACTGCCATTTTTTAAAGTGTCCGCGTCACGTGATGCGGTACATTTAAATAATGGAGAATATACCGGCACCCCATATCTGGGCCTGTAACTTGGGAAACAGGTGGCCCCCGAGGCTGAAATCAATGTGGTTAATCTCAGGAGACACCCTTCTCCCACACACTATTAATAAAAATTACATTAATATAGCTTCATTACCATAGCGGCTAGCCGCTACGGTAATTAATTATTTTTTATTGATATGTGTGTTTTGATCACAGTGTACATGAGCAGGGGGTCTCCTCAGCTGAACCGCATTGATTTCAGCCTCGGGGACGCTCTACTTCATGAGATACAGGCCCCGTTATAGGGTGCCGGTATCCCCTGAAGGATTTAAATCCCCCGGTCACGTGACACCGGAGCATTATAAGCACAGGGGATAATGGCACCCCATAACGGGGCCTGTATCTCATGAAGGAGGTAGTCCCCAAGGCTGAAACCAATGCGGTTCAGCTCAGGAGAACGCTTGTTCACTGTATTATAATGTATATTTATACAGTATGATCACCTGTAAGAGCCATGCATGTACAGTAGACGCAGCGTCTCAATGCAGCTCTTACAGGCTGCTTTTTTTTCTATCAGCTATCGTGCTGTAGAATTCACAGCCCGATAGCAGGGAGAAAAAAACAGGTCACACGATAGGGCATGTTTTTGATCGCACGTACTGTACCAAAATGTGCTTCACTTTTTATGATCCAGCATTTGGCTTTATTTTATAATGGGCGAGTCAAAATTTCATACGCGAGCGCAAAAGCTCACTGCTTTGTGCATAGCCCGCATTGTGTTTTTCTTTATTGTTTTGTTTTTATTATTATACTTAATACAGTATATGTAAACAATATTGAAATTTCAAATGGTTTTGATTGTTCTCTTTGAAATGTATTAATGTGAGAACACCCTGTTATCTTAAAGTTCTTTTTTGTTGTATATGATTCGACAGACATAAAGTTGCACTATAACATTTGTCCAATTAACAATTAAGAAAGAGACTATAAACGATGGGTTTATGTATCCTGGGCGGCATTCCCTTAAGGAAGTCACTTGTATCACAAAATGCACCGGGCGGAGCTAATTTGGAGCATTGATTCGGAAGCCATAGTTTTTTCAGACCTCTATGACGTCAGTCCTGTAGCCGCCTCCCACCTGATGCACGTTTCACTGGGGCGCTTTTTCAAAGGTTTTTAGGGACCCCTCACAACCAGAGTCATTTCAACATTGTAGCCTACAAAACTACTATCAGTGAGCTCTCACTCAATTGCTACATACTCTGCATAGTATACTTTTGCATGGTTAGTTCACCGTCACCTGTATCTATTTTACAGGCTTTTTAACCTTGTCATTGCTGAACTAGGGGGTTGACTATCTAGTCCTTGATTGTTCATCTCTGCTAATTAGCAGTTAGGTGGGATCTCCACCTTTCCCCCTGGATTTCAGTTTTAGAATTGTGTATTTTTGTCTGTTTTATGTGTTGTGTTACCACTGTCAGTTGTCCATTTATTACAACGATTTTGACACTTATTTTAACAAACATAATTAAAGTATTTTAATTTTAAGGCTATCACCATTTCATTATCACATACAAAGAGTGCTGCCCATTGGGTGTCTTTGTTCTTTAGTTATTATTCTGTTCTCTCCCCTTATTGCACCGTTGTCGATTTCACTTTAATTTAGGCTGATGCGAGGGTCTCCACCCCTTCCCCTTCCCCCATTGTTGTGATATTGTATGTTAGAATAGGCAGTGTAATAACCTCATAGTAGTCTCTAATGTACAGTTAAGTAAGGACTGACCATCGCAACCTAGTCACTTGGGCAACAAAGAGGTTAATATGGAAAAAATGAGATGTAAAATTTGCAACCATGATTATTCAGGCTTGTAAGGCATTACTTTGCAATTCAGTGGTAGCCCCTCTGGCATAAAAAAATAACCACTCATATGTAAATGATGTGTCATTCGTTCTCAGTAGGAAGAGAGGCTTTTAAATTTGGATATGTTTCACTAGCACTTAAGTGGCAGGGGTTTATTTTTAAGCATGAATTTTTCATCGTTCTAAATGATGCTTTAGTTGGGCTTTAAATCTTAAATATTGTCCTTTTCCCAAAAGAGGTAAAACTCAGATACGGCACTCTTGGCTCTGTCATTAAATTTTACAGCCCAGCGATAATAAAATACCAAAAAAGCTATTTCATAACCTTTTAGCAATATAGATAGATGGATTCGAACAAGAAAATGTATTTGGTCATGGAACTCCTGTAACATATGTCCTCACTTAATTAGTGACAGATCTATTAGCTGCAATGTGCAATTCAGACAATTGGCTTTTATACTAATACTGTAGCTATGGTTTCCTTTCTGTTAATAAAACACTTAGAGGACATACTGCACCGACACACTTTATTCGAGCAAATACCCGGTATGTACCTGGCAGATACCTGGAATGCGCCGCTCCTCACCTCTGACAAGCCCCATTGCATTTGCCTTCCCAGCCTGGGTTCATGCCTGGCTGATGGGCGGCTGATCTGTTAAATGATAATGATTAGGATTTAATAGGCTGCAATGCTTCGCGTGTCTACCAGATGGCATAAATTCATGAATTGTAATGCAGTATATATATATATACTGTGCAGTATTGCAGCCAGCGGGAATAAAATGCTTCAATCCCTGCCTGGAAAATAACTCAATGCACTCGGGCAGAAAACAGTCACAAACCTCAATACACCCGGGTATACCCGAATTCGTGGGACTAGCCGAGCTCGAATAAAGTGTGTCGCCAGTGTATGGAAGTTAAACAACCTGCTACTGTGGGTATTGATAAATATACTTTTATGAATGGCAGGATAAAGTGCTGGTTACCTATGAAAAGATGATCAAGTAAAAAAACTGGGCAGCATATCCATTGGATCAACTCATACAAATTCTACAACAGTTTCCTGCCACCCTATCCTCTGCCCATTGATTATCAAGGTAAATTTGCAGTACATTTACATAAAGTAGAACAGTAGACAGTAGAACTGTGATACCAAAGTGACCTGCATACAGTATGAGTTCCATAGAACATGCATGCATCTACATTCAAAGACACACATATGCGTTTCATGCTACAAGCATGCACGTACATTCAAAGACCTGCATACTAAATGCATGCGTATAGACAATTTACTTTAAATATTGATTTATTCTTGTTCATTAATTAGTAACAATGGGCCTCATGCAGTAAGCGCCGATAAGGCTTTTATCTGCATTTTCCCACCAAAATTGGATTTGAGATTCAGTAAGCGCCGATAAGTGCTCAAAATCGGCAGTTTTTCTTGCCGATAAAAATTTATCGGCATGCGGCTGCCGATAACCCACTTATCGGCACTTATCGGCACTTTTTGAAATCGGCTGTATTCAAGTAGGCCCGATCAGCTTATCGATGCTGATCGGCACTCAGAAATGGAGATTTTATCGGCAATTGGTCCCGCCAACTAAAGTTGGCAAGTTGGAGGGGAGAAGGATCGGCAAGGTTGCCAGGACGGCACTTAGAAAAAAAACCTCATCTCTTCATCAATGGAGTCAATGGAGCGGGGACTTATAACATTATAGGACTGTTTACGTTCTATTGCTCATAATAAAAATGTGCTTGGAATTACAGTGTCGAGGTCATTCACTTCATCGTGTCAGCGCTTACGTTTATTATTGGCAGAACATTGTACTTTTCTATGTTATGATGATTTGCGGGTCACATTAGTCTTAATGTTATGATGTGTCAAGGGAAAATCCTATACTCAACTCTTAAAGGAACAGGTCACATAATATGAAACATGTTACTTAAGTGTGCTTCAATTTATTATATGATGTAACACATTTCACACATCTAACAGATCCAGCATATAGTAATGTTGCTATACATTATGCAATGCTTGTAATGTGTAACGCATGATCCAACATAAATGTAGCTGTTTGTTTTCATGTTTACATGTACTTTGTGACCTCCCTCTTTTGATGTCGTTCGCAATTGGACACTCAATAACATTGCATGTTTACATTTTACACAATGCATTAGAATCACTTCATGCTAACTTATACACACATCTATAAT
The DNA here is from genome assembly GCF_040206685.1 of Ascaphus truei. Lineage (NCBI taxonomy): Eukaryota > Metazoa > Chordata > Amphibia > Anura > Ascaphidae > Ascaphus > Ascaphus truei. The sequence continues at coordinate 19,684 of NW_027455577.1, forward strand.
AGTTACTCATTTTTACACGATTGAAACTGAATCAATAGCAACTATCCTGATGGTTAAAATTATGCATATTCACATTACAATTAGTTCATGTGAACAGGTGACAATAACATGCCAAATTACACATGTTGCAACTTTGTTTCTCAACGTCAATGTCATGGTTGTATCCTAATTAGATGACTGAGTGTTGCGTTCTGAAGTGGTACATGCATTACACATTCCAGAAGTACTTGCCAATAAATGCTTGTACAAAGCTTAACGTTAAATCATTCTCAAATATCATGATTGCCTGGTGAACACACATAAATAATCCTTTTAATTGCTACTGGATACACGTTGGGAGTGAACAACTTGGATATGTTAATGTAACACCTTGCACTTCAGCAAGTCACCTGACATCATCACATAGGTATTTAAAGGAGGGCAATTACCTGCGCATTCACAGCTACAGACCTGAAAATGATGCGAATGTTTATGAGATGGAGGAAGATTCTATTGGACGAGAGGCTTGTTGATGGAGAGGATGTCACAGGCCAAGGAAGGGACAGGGACAGAGGCAGGGACAGTGGCAGGGACAGTGACAGGGACAGGCACGCGGACAGGAGAGGTTGAGGTCGAGGGAAAGGGAGAGGGCAAGGAGATGAGAGGAGAAGAGAGAGGAGAGGAGTTGTGCCTCGTCCTCGTTTGTACAGGGAGAGAACCCTGTTAGATGGGATGATGGAGGAGGAGATTGTAAGTCGCTATCGTTTGAGTTCAGCAGCAATCTTAGCTCTTTATGAAGAGATACGGGGAGATTTAGATTTTGTGACAGCCAGAGGTCGTGCAGTCCCTGGGCTTGTTCAAATGCTGTGCTCATTACATTATCTTGCTTCCGTGTCATTCCAGACAACTGTGGGCATAGTGGGCGGGGTCTCGCAATCTACATTCTCGCGGGCCTTTACCCAGTTTCTATGTGCACTAAATAGATGCGCTAGGATTTATATTCATTTTCCTGCAGAGCACACAGAGTGGCTGGAAGTCAGAAATGGCTTTTATACCATAGCCGGGATACCATGTGTGATGGGTGCAATCGATTGCACCCATGTTACTTTGATCCCACCTAGTCAGAGTGAGCATGCGTAAACGTAAGCACTACCATTCCCTGAATGTACAGGTGGTATGCGATGCCACGATGAAGATTATGCATGTGGTAGCCAAATTCCCTGGTTCCAGTCACGATTCCTCTATTCTGAGAAACTCATCAGTCTTCCATGCTTTCGAAGAAGGCTATTTTGGACCTGGTTGGCTTGTGGGTGAGTACATATTATGATGTGTTAACAAACAACTCTTGGTTTTCTAGGAAATGTTGTATGTAATAATGTTAACACAAATTGTTTCATATTTGTGCACGATGGATTATAGGTGACTCAGGATACGGAATTAGGCCGTGGCTGTTGACCCCTGTGGCAAACCCTCAATGTGAAGCAAAGGAGAGGTACAATGTTGCCCATATATCTACGCGATCCATCATAGAGAGGACATTTGGGCTTCTCAAGACAAGATTTAGGTGTCTCGATAGAACTGGTGGGGCGCTTCAATATAAGCCTGCTAAAGTGTCTGATATTATAATTGCATGTTGCATTTTGCACAATGTGGCACTCCGCAATAATTTACAAACAGACATACGTCAGGGTTTGGAGGAGGAGCATCCCGTCAATTTATCAGCTGACAATGACCAAACAGCCAGTGGTGTTGAGACATGTCTGAATGTCATAAACACATTTTTTTCATGTAAGCAAATACATACACTACCGACACACTTTATCACTCTGCGGCCAGATCCGCAAGCCGGGAGATTTCCCGGCTTGCTAGTGGCCGCCCCTCGGCATGCCGCGCGTCACCGACGCGTGGTCACGCGTCATCGGGAGCCTGCGCCCCCTGCACGCGCGTCCAGGGCTCCCCGAGGGACGGCGGCAGGGGGTTCCGGGGGACCCGGCGGACCCGGCAGTGGTAGGGAGAGCGCCCCGATCGGAGGGCGCTCTTCCGCTGCTTCGGCGCGCGCCCGTCACCCTCCGGCGCGCGCCAGGATACTGCTGCGGCCAAGAACGGGCAAATGCTCGAATAAACTTGGCCGCAGCAGTATATGTTCATAGTACTACATAGATGTATTCATTCTTTGTTATGATAAATACATTTGTCCAAATACCATTCACTTAGGAAACATATGAATATGGATCGCACACCTTTCTCTTCTCTGCTGTGTGGACAATTGCATGTGGCACCGGTATGTCATTCATCAACAGGTTGTATTATACTTCTTACCACTAAAAGGTGTTGTGTGTACGTCAGGAAATAATGTGTACTAAATCTATATTTTCTGTACATGCTCTTTTTGGTTAGGCATACACAATAAACCTACTATGTCGATAGCCAATAGCTAGTGCAGTATGGTTACATACAATTTTGCTTTTGGAGTGTGACATGTGAGTCACAATGATGTGTACACTATTGTGTATTTCAGATCATATTTGACGTATTCTAGATGTTGTTTCATATCACATACAAAATTGTCAATTCTGTGTGTTGCTTACCTTAATGAACATGTCATGACAATGATTTATATTCATTCATGTTTTATTTTTAAAGGTATATCACTTCAATGACTGCTCATGGTATGTATTTCAATTCACATCTGTCATAAGATATGCGAACCTCGATACAGGTATAGTTACAGGATGTATAAACAGAAGGTAATGAAAAAGATGTGACAATTGAAACATGTCGTTTCTGTATTGTGTCCGTGCGTTTATCTACACTTGGTGGTTATTATGCAGTGTGTTTTAAAATCATTAGGGACATTACATAACATGTAATATAGTAACAACATCCATTCATGGAATATAGGGGTGGGGAGAGAGAAGGGGATAAACCCTGCTCAGCTATTGATTATGGGAGGAGAACATCCGTTGATGCACATGAGCGATGTTTTAAACTTCATGAACATTGCAATGTATGTGATTAGTTGTTGTATCACTTCATCTTCATGTTGATTACTACATTGTCACATGTGTACTGTATGTACAGTATAAGTGAAAGATGTGTGTTGATTTGACGTACATGTAACATGTGTCAAAATGTTAACACCATTCCAAAGTATAGTTCTTTGGATTCTCAACTTTTCCTAATTCATTCAACACAATGACAATGTAGTTAATATAATTTTTATTTCATTCACGTTAGTTATTCCTAATGATCATGATCCTTTATAACTAATGTCAACATATGAACATAAATGAAGTGGACATTTGCATACGCACACATTTCAGCAACAGTGTGTGTGTGTGTTGTAGTTTTTGTGTGATGCATGTATTTCTACGTGAAATAATATAAACCAACATACAGTAATAATGTTGCTTTTATCATCGGCCTCACTTAGCTATGTATGTGTTGAACGTGTCTAATAACACTAAACTATAGTTAGTCGTGTGAATAAAATGTACACACAAATGTTCATGGTTTCATGATCTTTAACTAACATTCATTAGCTCATGCATGTTAGGTTACCACTACAACTTAGGTGATAATATAAAATGCACACGACTAAACAGTTTCTATCACCTCACTATTGTTATTGTGTACGTTCAGATACAATGTCTACGAGTTGTTTTGTAGCATTTACATTCTTTGAAAAGTCACACGTGAGATTATAATATATAGTAGATTAATGTGTTTGCTGAGTGATAATGTTGGTTGCATATACACTACCGACACACTTAATCACACTGCGGCCAGATCCGCAAGCCGGGAGATTTCCCGGCTTGCTAGTGGCCGCCCCTCGGCGTGCCGCGCGTCATAGACGCGCGGTCACGCGTCTTCGGGAGCGTGCGCCCCCTGCACGCGCGTCCAGGGGCTCCCCGAGGGAGCCCTGGTGTCCCGCGATCGCGGGACAGCGGCAGGGGGTTCCGGGGGACCCGGCGGACCCGGCAGCAGTAGGGAGAGCGCCCCGATCGGAGGGCGCTCTTCCGCTGCTTCGGCGCGCGCCCGTCACTCTCGGGCGCGCGCCAGGCTACTGCTGCGGCCAAGAACGGGCAAATGCTCGAATAAACTTGGCCGCAGCAGTATCACATGGCAATACATATAATGTTAGTAGAAAAGAACAAAAAACAATATAAGTTCGAACTTCAGTGCTTAGCAACATCATTATGTTAATTAAGTGCATAGTAAATATTTGCATAATAGGATAACATTATGTAGTGATTGTTAATCTGCGCACCAATCATTGAAAGCATTGTTACATATTTATTATAATAGTTGTTCGCTAGTCGTCACAATCATCTAATATAACGATTGGCTCATCTGAAATCATACATTGGTCCCATGTATTCATCCGCGACATCTGTGAAATACAGCAAACACATGATGTTCAAAGATGGCACATTTATATATGTCTCAGCATGACAACGCTTAACACATCTCTATATGATTGTGGATATTCACGCATAAGTTACGTATATATTTAAACTGCAAGGATAAAACTACAGATACAGAACTGTCTCATTTTTCTAATGGCGTTGCTGGCATTACTACTGATATGTTTTTTACGGTGCCTGTATACATAATAATGTGCGCGCACAACGTCTGTAGCGCGCGCACGTCACGAATGTGTGGACTAAGTCTTAGCGCATGTGCAAAACGATGTGTACGCTGTGCGTTCAATACATGTCCCTCCATGGTGCTGCTAGCAGTACGCATATCATGGCTGGAAGTTATGATATGGAAGCGAAACAAATTCACTTCTACAAACGTACATATCTAAACGTTGTAAACAGATGTGTGCCCTCGGAAAAAACGGACGATCAGCCAGTGAACACACAAAATACGTGTGACGTTATGTTAAGGCACCGTGAAATGCACGCAAACACCCCTCCCACTGAATGAACATTGGCCTCCAGTGCTGTGCACGCACCGCCCCACCGACGCGCCCGCATGACACACTGCACTGACCGTAACAATAGGCTACGGGCACAGTCAATACGGTTTCACACGCGCATGTCGGTTGGGGGTGGGGCTTGCATCGGTAACCTTTTTAAGGACGCCTTGGGACATTACCACGGTCCCACGTCATATGTGGGCGACACTTTGTTTTTATATGTTGAATGCTAAACAATGAGGTGTGTGTGTTACAGTTAGTGTAACATGTTCAAATGATACTTTAAAAGCGATAATAATCTAGGATTTAGGACTCCGTCACCAATGTGTACTAAGGGTTCGTCATGTAGTATATTGTTATAGGAAATAATGTGCACACTACATGTAAGCCTGTCTGCAATGTTAAGCTGTATCCACTCATTTGGCTAACAAATGGTGTATATTATTAATGTAGACATATATAATTTGAGTAAAGGCATAACGAAATTTGTATTTACCATTCTTGTAGAAGTCAAAACTGATTTAACTGCAACTGCTCACTCCAGGAAGGCACAACAGTATCATCCATGGTTGAAGCAACCGATGAATCCTGAATCACACACATCTCCATGAGGGCGTCATATGGATCTGCAGTGGCTTCTTCAAACAAGACGTCCGGAGGTACGTACAGTTGTTGGTTGTTTTCCCATCCACATTGGTATTGCCCATATAAGTTTGGATACATATCATAGTAGTTATGTCCATCTTGCATCTGGTCTTGATGAATGGAGGGTGCAGGTAGATCAGCAGACGCGACAGTCGGTGCGGCTTCAGTGTAACTGGTATTAGGCAAAAATATGCTATTTAACAGAAGATACTGCTGCGGCCAAGTTTATTCGAGCATTTGCCCGGTCTCGGCCGCAGCAGTAACCTGGCGCGCGCCGCAGGGTGCCGGGCGCGCGCCGAAGCCGCGGAGGAGCGCCCTCCGATCGGGGCTTTCTCCTCCCCGCTGCCAGGTCCGCCGGGTCCCCCGGAACCCCCTGCCGCCGTCCCCCACATCGCGGGACACCAGGGCTCCCTCGAGGAGCCCTGGACGCGCGTGCAGGGGGCACAGGCTCCCGATGACGCGTGACAGCGCGCACGCCGAGGGAGTGGGGCTAGCAAGCCGGGACATGTCCCGGCTGCGGTACTAGCCCTACTCGAATTAAACGTGTCGCCAGTGTATGTTCCATGTTCCATGGTAAGTTTAAATGATGGCGCAACATGCCAGTATCCATATCGTTGATCTAGCCGATCATGGACACGCTCAAAACATTCATTTGTGGATAAAGTGAAACGTACAGAAGTTTTAAAATGTCTTTGTTTGTCAGGTTCTTGGTAGTATGGATATTTTTTTGGATCAAGTCATAGATTATGGCCACGTTTGCACTTTTCTCTGGCGTTGATTCGATTGCTTCATAAATCATAAATTTGTATGATTTACGTGTATGGCTGTGCAATGTTGAAGCTTCTGCCATTTCTTCTCTCCAAGTGTACGTAGCAGTTATACGCCTAGGTTTTCTCCCACAAGAAATTTGTTACAATAATTGGCTGAAATTCTTTGGGTAAGATACTCTATTCACAGGAATCGAAACTTTACTTTCGGCTTAGGCAATCAACATGTGCAAAACAAGTAGACTCTTTGAATTAGAATAACAATGTGTGTGAAATCATCTACAGTGCTATGATGAACAGATTTCTGCTTACACTTAGCTAAATGTAACCATACACACACATCTGTAAGTTTTTCTCTTTCTGTTTTTCTCTATGTCTGTTTATCTCTCTTTCTCTCTCTTTCTCTCTCTCTCTTTGACTCTCTCTGTTAGTCTCTCTTGATATATACATAGATATAGATATATATATATATAAATAAATATATACTGTATAATTAGATATATAAAAATATATCAACATATATATTTATCTATATATAATGAACTATATATTGTGTGTAGATATATATATATATATAGATATGTAGATATATATATATAGATATATCTACATTGAAGGCCTTGTGTGCAAACAGGCTGTGTAGAAGTTGTATTTAACAGTAAACAAGGCCTCTTTTGAGCCATGAAGGCCTGTTCATTCTGATTATATATATATATATATATATATATATATATATATATATATATATATATATATATATAGAGAGAGAGAGAGAGAGAGAGAGAGAGAGAGAGAGAGAGAGAGAGAGAGAGAGAGAGAGAGAGAGAGAGAGAGAGAGAGAGAGAGAGAGAGAGAGAGAGTGCTAAACTAAAGCCATTGATGTGCGTAAGTAGTCCTTGTTGTAATCATATTGAAAGTTAAATACAGCTCATTGAATTAGGGCCTCAATCATAGTGATGCCATAATTTTAGCAAGTGTCCTAACATTTATATCTCATTAACAGAAGGCCTGTTTGCTGACAACAGTCAATGGTCTTTTAGTTTAACATTTTGGCCAAAGTGTTGTAAGCCCCTGAGCCACTACAAGGCATACCACATCTTAAGGGTCCTTAACACTAATATAAATTCTTTATAACCTGTGCATTACCAGGAAGAATGATTTATAATAAATCTGTCAAAATTAGTTGCATAGTTCTAAGTCTGATTGAAGCTTTTATTAACCTGTACATTACCAGGAAAAGCAATCTGTATTAGATTTGTCTTACTGATTAGATCATACTGCAAGCAAGCAAGCTCCCCTGGGGCTTACAACACTTTGGCCAAAATGTTAAACTAAAAGACCATTTTATTTAATAGATATCTATACATATATATTTAGGCACTGTACTGTGTATAAGTTTTACTGGATATGCACTGAGCTCTGTCTGTGTTTCATGTCCTGTCTCTGGTTTTAAATATATATTGCCATGCTCAGTAGCACTCCTCTGTGACACTCATATGCTTATATATATGTTGTGGTTATTTTGGGGATTCAATAGGAGCTTGTTAGGTGTCCAGTATGTTTTGCTGACAACAGTGTCAGAGATATTGTTTATATATCTCTATATCAGTTAATGTATAAATTATATACACACACACACACACACACACACACACACACACACACACACACACACACACACACACACACACACACACACACACACACACACACACACACACACACACACACACACACACACACACACACACTGTATACATATATCCATAGAGATACAGAGATAATAAAGATATATTCATACACACTTACAGATCTGTTATTGTAACCAAAAATCATACATGATCACATGCCAACATTATGAACAATGAAAGAAAAGTAAGGTAAGTAATGTGTTAGAGTTAAGACACCAGAAAACACAACATCCAAATGTATGCTGTTATATGGGTAGTTACTTAAAGTTGAATGTCAATAATATTAGCATGCAATGACTATCTAGATTACCAAACAAACCCACATACATCTCATCTTGAACAAGAGCTAAGTGAATTTCAGCTTCAATAAACATGGCAAGTGTGTAATAATGTTGTACCATTAATCAACTGATGAGTAATACATATTCATATGTTATTAAATATGCCTTAATTCAGTCAGTGAGCATTTGTAAACATTCATGTTTACAAGGACATACTTGAATGTTATCAAGCATCTGTACATGATCATACATACACTATGCATGAAATAGTCTGCAGTAAACACCACCAGGACACCAACACATTTAGTGAATGTGATTATTTATTTTTGTTTATCTTTTTGAGTGCGAGTCACAGGCCTGCTTGTTGGCTGTTGTGTTTGCCTTTTCCCTTTTCCAAGTACTTTGGCCTTAACTGTATGACTTGCACTGGCCTGTTGCAGTTCTGTGGCACTGGGTGTGGGCTGTTGCACTTCAGGGGCCATGGGTGTAGGCTGTTGCACTTCAGGGGCACTGGGTGTGGGCTGTGGCACTTCAGTGGCACTGGGTGTGGGCTGTTGCACTTCAGGGGCACTGGGTGTGGGCTGTGGCACTTCAGTGGCACTGGGTGTGGGCTGTTGCACATCAGGGGCACTGGGTGTGGGCTGTGGCACTTCAGGGGCACTGGGTGTGGGCTGTGGCACTTCAGTTGCACTGAGTGTGGGCTGTTGCACTTCAGGGGCACTGGGTGTGGGCTGTTGCACTTCAGGGGCACTGGGTGTGGCCTGTGGCACTTCAGTGGCACTGGGTGTGGGCTGTTGCACTTCAGGGGCACTGGGTGTGGCCTGTGGCAGTTGTGAACCAGTTGCTAAACATTGCACGACTGATGGTGGAGCAGTTTCTTGTTTTGGTGTTTTAATCTTTTTCCAAAAGCTGGTTAGTAGTAATTGTTGCCCTAACTTTCTTTTTCGTGTCTCATTTGTAGGTGTCCGTTCCTGATTTTGAACAGATGTAAGCGGTTGGATGTTGAGAGGGACCTGCACAGAACTTGCACCTACTGTACCGGTATCATCCAGAACTGGGGTATGAAGAACTGATGGCTCTGGAGAAAAACTAGCAGCATGTAAAGATCCATCCTCAGATGGGGTAAAGTGGAATTGTTGTTCTCTTGCAGTAATTTGCAACTGATTTGCTTGGCTTAGATTCTCAACTATTGCTTGTAATGTCCTGTTTACATTTTTTATTTCTTTAGGAACTTGGATGATGACTCTTTCAATTTGTGACATTTGTGATATTGACCTTTCCTGCAGTGATATCATCCTCTCAAGCACTGACATCATTTCTGAATGGCGATGATTTTCTTCACCCAAGATTCTATCTTCAGAAGCTGCAATAGCTGAGTAGATGTCACGAGCAGGAGGACTTGAATGCTGGGTTAATCCATTAGTGGGAACATCTTCATGGTCACTTGAGTGAATTTGTCATTAAGTGGCAACATCTGGTTCTACAAATAAAGAAAGACATTATGAACTGCCATGGAACTTTCACTTTGTTTTCACTAGAATGATAGTTGTTCTCCTAGTGGAACACATAACATGTTTCCATAATTTTTTATTTGTGTCCAATTAAAAGATGATGCTTGAAGTAACAATGATGTTTCGACTCAGTGTGAAAGAAGAATGAATGAAAGTGTGTTGTAACCTCACAACTCCTAGCTGATAGTTTACAACACACACAATACATGTTGTCAGGAAACACTACATCTTCTGTGACAATAACTGATGTGAAGTAAATTACATGTGAAAGGCATTTATTTAGCATGACAAATTAACATCTACAAATGTACACATTAGATGTGCTGCACCTCATACACTCCCCTTCCATGCTTGATGATGAGCTGGATGAGCCAGGTGATGAGACATGTTCAGTGTCAGGTGACACGTGAGCTTCAGGAGCAATTATATAGAAGAATAACATAAGAATTTTATTGACATGTGTACATAATTAACATTAAGTTTGTGTAGTGGGAGTATTTATGGATAAATATCAGCATCACATAACGAATTGACAATGATATGTTTCTGGCAAGCTGTACATTATCCATCTTAACATCAATGTACATGTGAACCTAATTGGCACATTTATTGTAAAAACCATACAACAAATGTGACAAAGTGATAGTGTGAAACAGGCGCTGAAACAGTACTAGTGATCACCAATCTATAAGTGAATAATAAAAACTTATAATAATCAAGTGCGTAAATTATTTAACCGATAATGGTGCAAAAAATGTGTATATAAGGTTGCAATCCCTGCTCAAACCCTCTGGAAGGGACTGTCTTCACTGGCCCCTATGATCGATATATGTTCTCACAACCCAGGGGGAGCATAAAGGAAAAAAACAACAGAAAAAACAAACTAAGTGCAGACTGTAAGTTAATAGTTTGCAATGTGCAGTGAAACTTGGCTCTCGTGTGCAGCCTACTCACAGGATAGCAGAAAGTTTAGGGCAGTGACAGGGTCTTTCGAATCTGTAATGTTTGTACAGGTGAAGTCTGGATACCTCTCACGTTCATCAGGTGGTTAGGAACATGGAAGAATAAAGAGAAATCTCCATGGTACAGATCAATATAAAAAGGATTACTTTATAATGTAGTTTAAAAATGCGCACTTACAATAACACAGTAAAAAACAAGCATTTAGCACTGTAACAAGTGACTCAGGAGTTTAAGGGTATGGCCACCGCTCACCGCTCACCGCACCACAGCTGCTTCTCCACTCCACGCTATGGTGATGTAAGGGTCACCTCCAGGGACAGGCGCGCTCGCCGCACTCCCGTTTACATCCGTTGGAAGGCAGGCTCAATCACCTCACTGTTGTCAGTCCCCTAGACGCTGGGTGGATCACCTCCAGTGTCTTTTCCGTGGCGATACGTCACTTCCGGTTGGTGCTGGGTCCCGTCGCATCACTTCCGGCAGTGCAGTTTGACAGACGGCTAGCAGGGCCAATCCGAACACTTCCTGGGCGGGTCCACTCTACGCGTTTCGCCCAATAGGACAATAGGCTTCGTCAGGAGTATAGGACCCCCCTTTCCTCTCAATCCTTATATACTATTATCAATTAAGGATATATTTAACCCTCGAAATGCCTCATGAAGTATTCAACCAGTGTGCTGTATGCACACCACCATGTAAAAGTAGGGGTTTCAGCTGATTATAGGTGATTAACAATCATCCCAATAAAGGGAACCTGCTATATACACCCCAGCAGCACCAGCAACAGAGCCACCAGCAGCACTCGCACTCACAGCAACACCACTCGCAGTCCCAGCAACACCATTCACACTCGCAGCAACAGCACTCCCCTGAATCCTACGTTCACTGAGACGCGTGCTCACACGAATACCAGTACCACTCACACCAGCATCACTCTTCCCACGCCTTGCGGCCATACTGCACCGACACACTTTATTCGAGCAAATACCCGGTATGTACCTGGCAGATACCTGGAATGCGCCGCTCCTCACCTCTGACAAGCCCCGTTGCATTTGCCTTCCCAGCCTGGGTTCATGCCTGGCTGATGGGCGGCTGATCTGTTAAATGATAATGATTAGGATTTAATAGGCTGCAATGCTTCGCGTGTCTACCAGATGGCATAAATTCATGAAATGTAATGCAGTATATATTGTGACAAACGGCTTACTCCAGGACTCCGTCGTTTGTCCGGGACTGTTTAGAACACGGTCTTTTAGGGTAGGTTAAATGATGAGGCGTCACGTACTGTTCCTTTAAACAGGCTATGCCTGGTTTATTCAGTCCCAGGCACTGAGACTGCCACAGTGCATACAACAGAAAACAGATCAAAACAAAAGCTGCTCACCTGAGCGATAACTTAACTTAGATATCCCTGACTCAGGGTTGGAAGTGGCTTTTCCACTTCCAACATCAAAACACGGTACTTTTGCAGTCTTACACAAATGAACAGAAAGATTGAACCTGTTTGGGGAAGAGGCTTCTCCCCTCTGTAGTTCAGCAGCCTTCCAGCCTCCTGGCTCTTGTGGGGAGACCAGAGCAAACAGGAAATCAGTCTTTCATACCTGATTCCTAATTAGCATGACAGGTGACAGAAATCAGGCAGCAGACAAACTCTGGTCTGGATCTCTCATCCCTCAGTTCCAGCGCTTGCCAAACTGTGGGATGGAGTGTATGTATTATAAGGCTGCACTCCCAGGCCAAACAGGATAGAAACTGTCTAGTATCCTGGGAGCCCTATATACGGAATTTATTACCATCCCCTGGTTTCTGTCACATATCCTCCCCCCCAGCTCAGACCTCGAGGGATGAGCGACCATGGATATTAGGGAGTGCATCCTTGACAACCCGTCAGCATTGCCATGTTTGTGCCCTGACCTGTGTTCCACAGAAAATTTAAAAGGTTGTAGGCTTAGGAACCACCTGGTCACTCTAGCATTCTTTTCCCTGTTTTGACACATCCAGGTAAGGGGTGCATGATCTGTGACCAACCGGAATTTTCTCCCCAACAGGTAGTATTTGAGCGTCTCTACAGCCCACTTTATTGCGAGACACTCTTTCTCTACTATGGAGTAATTTTTCTCCTGGGGATTTAGTTTCCTACTTAAATAAAGGATGGGGTGCTCCTCACCTTGAGACTCCTGGGAGAGTACCGCCCCCAGCCCTACCTCAGATGCGTCAGTTTGGACTACGAACTCTTTGGAGAAGTCAGGTGTGACCAACACTGGTTGGGCACAGAGAGCTTCTTTCAGGCTTCTAAAGGCCTGTTCGGTTTCAGGGGACCACTTTACCATTAGCGGTCCTCTTGCTTTTGTGAGGTCAGTTAGTGGGGTTGCCTTAGTTGCAAAATTGGGAATAAACCTTCTATAGTACCCAATTAACCCCAAAAAGGTCCTTACTTGTTTTTTTGTAACTGGCCTTGGCCAATTTTGTATCGCCTCCACTTTGAGTGTTTGGGGTTTGAGTAAACCTCTGCCAATAGAATATCCCAGATACTTGGCCTCCTCCAGACCAATAGTGCATTTAGCGGGGTTAGCAGTTAGTCCAGCAGACCGGACTGCGTCAAGCACAGCTTGGACCTTTGGAAGGTGGGATTGCCAATCTTCACTATGGATTACCACATCATCCAGGTAGGCGGCAGCATACCGAGCATGTGGTTTTAAAATTTTATCCATCATTCTTTGGAATGTGGCGGGAGCTCCATGTAAGCCAAAAGGCAACACCTTATACTGAAAGAGGCCGTCTGGGGTTGAGAAGGCTGTCTTTTCTTTTGCCCTTTCTGTGAGGGGAACCTGCCAGTACCCTTTTGTTAGGTCTAGGGTTGTGAGATATCGGGCTTTGCCCAGTCTCTCTACAAGTTCATCTACCCTGGGCATAGGATAAGTATCAAATTTTGACACCGCGTTTAGTTTCCGGTAGTCATTACAAAACCTTGTTGTACCATCTGGCTTTGGGACTAAGACTATAGGGCTGTTCCACCCACTTTGGGATTCCTCAATTACACCTAGTTTTAGCATTTTTTTAACCTCTAAACTTATAGCCTTTCTTTTGGCCTCTGGGATTCGGTACGGTTTAAGGTTAACTCGGACCCCCGGTTCAGAGACTAGGTCATGTTCAATTACGCTAGTTCTACCTGGCCGTATAGAAAAGATTTCTTTGTTTCTTTTCACTAAATTCTGAACCTCTCGTTTCTGATGAACAGACAGGGTTTCAGCTATGCTAACCTCTGGGTCAGTTTCTTGATTCTCTGACGGACCTGGGGGTACTAGGGTTAACAAGACTTCTCTATCTTTCCAGGGCTTGAGTAGGTTTATATGGTAAATTTGCTCAGGTTTCCTCCTACCTGGCTGTCTTACCTTATAATTTACTTCTCCCACTCTTTCCAAGACCTCATATGGCCCATGCCATTTAGCAAGGAATTTACTCTCCACGGTGGGAACCAGAACTAGTACCCTATCACCTGGAGAAAAAATTCTGACCCTAGCACCCTTATTATATGTATTCCTCTGTGCTTCTTGAGCTTTCTCCATGTGTTCCCTCACTATGGGTAGGACTGCAGCAATGCGGTCCTGCATCTGGGCAACATGCTCTATTACACTTCTGTAAGGGGTAACCTCGTGTTCCCAAGTCTCTTTGGCTATATCCAGTAAGCCCCTTGGGTGTCGGCCATACAATAGTTCAAACGGGGAGAAGCCTGTGGATGATTGGGGAACTTCCCTAATGGCAAATAACAGGTACGGTAACAAACAATCCCAGTTTTTCCCATCTTTATCAACCGCCCGCCGTAACATGCTCTTTAAGGTTTTATTGAACCTTTCCACTAAACCATCTGTTTGTGGATGATAGACTGAGGTTCTGAGATGCTTGATTTTTAGGAGTTTACATAGCTCTTTCGTTACTTGGGACATAAATGGTGTTCCCTGGTCAGATAGAATCTCTTTAGGAATCCCGACCCGGGAAAACAGAACTACTAACTCTTTTGCTATGTTTTTAGCTGAGGTGCTACGTAGGGGAACTGCCTCCGGAT
>NW_027455578.1:7500-34504 GCF_040206685.1 Ascaphus truei
GTGTGTGTGTGTGTGACACGCTGTGTGTGTGTGTGTGTGTGACACGCTGTGTGTGTGTGACACGCAGCACAGGGGACCTCGCAGTGACAGCGCTGTGTGTGTGTGTGTGTGTGTGTGTGTGTGTGACACGCAGCACAGGGGACCTCGCAGTGACACGCTGTGTGTGTGTGTGTGTGTGTGTGACACGCAGCACAGGGGACCTCGCAGTGACACGCTGTGTGTGTGTGTGTGTGACACGCAGCACAGGGGACCTCGCAGTGACACGCTGTGTGTGTGTGTGACACGCTGTGTGTGTGTGTGTGTGTGACACGCTGTGTGTGTGTGACACGCAGCACAGGGGACCTCGCAGTGACACGCTGTGTGTGTGTGTGTGTGTGTGTGTGTGTGTGTGTGTGTGTGTGTGTGTGTGTGTGTGTGACTCGCAGCAGAGGGGACCTCGCAGTGACAGCGCTGTGTGTGTGTGTGTGTGTGACACACGCAACACAGGGGACCTCGCAGTGACACGCTGTGTGTGTGTGTGTGTGTGTGTGTGTGACACGCAGCACAGGGGACCCCGCAGTGACACGTGTGTGTGTGTGTGACACGCAGCACAGGGGACCTCGCAGTGACACACTGTGTGTGTGTGTGTGTGTGTGTGTGTGTGTGACACGCAGCACAGGGGACCTCGCAGTGACACGCTGTGTGTGTGTGTGTGTGTGTGTGTGTGTGTGTGTGTGTGTGTGTGTGTGTGTGACACGCAGCACATGGGACCTCGCAGTGACACGCTGTGTGTGTGTGTGACACGCAACACAGGGGACCTCGCAGTGACACGCTGTGTGTGTGTGTGTGTGTGTGTGTGTGTGTGTGTGTGTGTGTGTGTGACACACGCAACACAGGGGACCTCGCAGTGACACGCTGTGTGTGTGTGTGTGTGTGTGTGACACGCTGTGTGTGTGTGTGTGACACGCTGTGTGTGTGTGTGTGACACGCAGCACAGGGGACCTCGCAGTGACACGCTGTGTGTGTGTGTGACACGCAGCACAAGGGACCTCGCAGTGACAGCGCTGTGTGTGTGTGTGTGTGTGTGTGTGTGTGTGTGTGTGTGTGTGTGTGTGTGTGACACGCAGCACAGGGGACCTCGCAGTGACACGCTGTGTGTGTGTGTGACACGCAGCACAGGGGACCTCGCAGTGACACGCTGTGTGTGTGTGTGTGTGTGACACACGCTGTGTGTGTGTGTGTGTGTGTGTGTGTGTGTGTGTGTGTGTGACACGCAGCACAGGGGACCTCGCAGTGACAGCGCTGTGTGTGTGTGTGTGTGTGTGTGACACGCAGCACAGGGGACCTCGCAGTGACAGCGCTGTGTGTGTGTGTGTGTGACACGCAGCACAGGGGACCTCGCTGTGTGTGTGTGTGTGTGTGTGTGTGTGTGTGTGTGTGTGTGTGTGTGTGTGTGTGTGTGTGTGTGTGTGTGTGTGTGTGTGTGTGTGTGTGTGTGTGTGTGTGTGTCACGCAGCAGAGGGGACCTCGCAGTGACACGCTGTGTGTGTGTGTGTGTGTCACGCAGCACAGGGGACCTCGCTGTGTGTGTGTGTGTGTGTGTGTGTGTGTCGCTGCTCTGGCCGCGCAGGGGGGGCTCTCCGCCTGCACAGCGTGGGCTCTCCGCCTGCACAGCGTGGGGGGGGTGTTCTCCTCACTTGTCACACTCTTCCCTCCCAGCAGGGGGCGCTGGAGCACGGGAGGGGCCACACGATGGGCCCTGAGCGGATCTTCCCAAACCAGAGCGATGAGCTTGGGGAGCCCCCTGCAGACTGGAGTGGGGGGGAGGAGGAGGAGGGGGGGGCGCCTCCTGAGGAGGAAGAGGAGGAGGAAGAGGAGGAGGGTGAGGTGCAGAGCGGGTACCAATACCAACCCCTAAACCAGGAGCCCGAGGAGGGAGCGCAGCCCAATATCCACCAACGGCTGCAGGTGCATAGTACTGCTGAGTATTACGTGCACGTACAAACCCCTTCCCTGCCAGGGACATGCCGAACCGTGATTAACCCCTCCCCTGCCAGAGACCCGCCAAACAGTGATTAACCCCTCCCCTGCCAGAGACCTGCCAAACAGTGATTAACCCCTCTCCTGCCAGGGACATGCCGAACAGTGATTAACCCCTCCCCTGCCAGAGACCTGCCGAACTGTGATTAACCCCTCCCCTGCCAGGGACATGCCGAACAGTGATTAACCCCTCCCCTGCCAGAGACATGCCGAACAGTGATTAACCCCTCCCCTGCCAGAGACCTGCCGAACAGTGATTAACCCCTCCCCTGCCAGAGACATGCCGAACAGTGATTAACCCCTCCCCTGCCAGAGACCTGCCGAACAGTGATTAACCCCTCCCCTGCCAGGGACATGCCGAACAGTGATTAACCCCTCCCCTGCCAGAGACCCGCCAAACAGTGATTAACCCCTCCCCTGCCAGAGACCTGCCAAACAGTGATTAACCCCTCCCCTGCCAGGGACCTGCCAAACAGTGATTAACCCCTCCCCTGCCAGAGACCTGCCGAACAGTGATTAACCCCTCCCCTGCCAGAGACCTGCTGAACTGTGATTAACCCCTCCCCTGCCAGAGACCCGCCGAACAGTGATTAACCCCTCCCCTGCCAGGGACATGCCGAACACTGATTAACCCCTCCCCTGCCAGGGACATGCCGAACTGTGATTAACCCCTCCCCTGCCAGGGACATGCTGAACTGTGATTAACCCCTCCCCTGCCAGGGACATGCTGAACTGTGATTAACCCCTCCCCTGCCAGAGACCTGCCGAACCGTGATTAACCCCTCCCCTGCCAGAGACCTGCCGAACCGTGATTAACCCCTCCCCTGCCAGGGACATGCCAAACAGTGATTAACCCCTCCCCTGCCAGGGACATGCCAAACAGTGATTAACCCCTCCCCTGCCAGGGACATGCTGAACTGTGATTAACCCCTCCCCTGCCAGAGACCTGCCGAACCGTGATTAACCCCTCCCCTGCCAGAGACCTGCCGAACCGTGATTAACCCCTCCCCTGCCAGGGACATGCCAAACCGTGATTAACCCCTCCCCTGCCAGGGACCTGCCGAACAGTGATTAACCCCTCCCCTGCCAGGGACCTGCCGAACAGTGATTAACCCCTCCCCTGCCAGAGACCTGCCGAACCGTGATTAACCCCTCCCCTGCCACAGACCTGCCGAACAGTGATTAACCCCTTCCCTGCCACAGACCTGCCGAACAGTGATTAACCCCTCCCCTGCCAGAGACCTGCCGAACAGTGATTAACCCCTCCCCTGCCAGGGACATGCCGAACAGTGATTAACCCCTCCCCTGCCAGGGACATGCCAAACAGTGATTAACCCCTTCCTGGCAGGGACATGCCAAACAGTGATTAACCCCTTCCTGTCAGGGACATGCCGAACAGTGATTAACCCCTCCCCTGCCAGGGACATGCCGAACCGTGATTAACCCCTCCCCTGCCAGAGACCTGCCGAACCGTGATTAACCCCTCCCCTGCCACAGACCTGCCGAACAGTGATTAACCCCTTCCCTGCCACAGACCTGCCGAACAGTGATTAACCCCTCCCCTGCCAGGGACATGCCGAAGAGTGATTAACCCCTCCCCTGCCAGGGACATGCCGAACCGTGATTAACCCCTCCCCTGCCAGAGACCTGCCGAACCGTGATTAACCCCTCCCCTGCCACAGACCTGCCGATCAGTGATTAACCCCTTCCCTGCCAGGGACATGCCGAACAGTGATTAACCCCTCCCCTGCCAGGGACCTGCCGAACAGTGATTAACCCCTCCCCTGCCAGGGACCTGCCGAACAGTGATTAACCCCTCCCCTGCCAGGGACATGCCGAACAGTGATTAACCCCTCCCCTGCCAGGGACATGCCAAACAGTGATTAACCCCTCCCCTGCCAGGGACCTGCCGAACACTGATTAACCCCTCCCCTGCCAGGGACCTGCCGAACAGTGATTAACCCCTCCCCTGCCAGAGACCTGCCGAACAGTGATTAACCCCTCCCCTGCCAGGGACATGCCGAACAGTGATTAACCCCTCCCCTGCCAGAGACCTGCCGAACAGTGATTAACCCCTCCCCTGCCAGAGACCTGCCGAACAGTGATTAACCCCTCCCCTGCCAGAGACCTGCTGAACTGTGATTAACCCCTCCCCTGCCAGAGACCTGCCGAACACTGATTAACCCCTCCCCTGCCACAGACCTGCCGAACAGTGATTAACCCCTCCCCTGCCAGAGACCTGCCGAACAGTGATTAACCCCTCCCCTGCCAGAGACCTGCTGAACTGTGATTAACCCCTCCCCTGCCAGGGACCTGCCGAACAGTGATTAACCCCTCCCCTGCCAGGGACATGCCGAACCGTGATTAACCCCTCCCCTGCCAGGGACATGCCGAACTGTGATTAACCCCTCCCCTGCCAGGGACCTGCCGAACCGTGATTAACCCCTCCCCTGCCAGGGACATGCTGAACACTGATTAACCCCTCCCCTGCCAGAGACCTGCCGAACACTGATTAACCCCTTCCCTGCCAGGGACCTGCCGAACTGTGATTAACCCCTCCCCTGCCAGGGACATGCCGAACAGTGATTAACCCCTCCCCTGCCAGGGACATGCCGAACACTGATTAACCCCTCCCCTGCCAGAGACCTGCCGAACAGTGATTAACCCCTCCCCTGCCAAGGACCTGCTGAACTGTGATTAACCCCTCCCCTGCCAGGGACCTGCCGAACAGTGATTAACCCCTCCCCTGCCAGGGACATGCCGAACAGTGATTAACCCCTCCCCTGCCAGGGACATGCCGAACACTGATTAACCCCTCCCCTGCCAGGGACATGCTGAACTGTGATTAACCCCTCCCCTGCCAGAGACCTGCTGAACTGTGATTAACCCCTCCCCTGCCAGAGACCTGCCGAACCGTGATTAACCCCTCCCCTGCCAGAGACCTGCCGAACCGTGATTAACCCCTCCCCTGCCAGAGACCTGCTGAACTGTGATTAACCCCTCCCCTGCCAGGGACCCGCCGAACACTGATTAACCCCTCCCCTGCCAGAGACCTGCCGAACCGTGATTAACCCCTCCCCTGCCAGAGACCTGCCGAACTGTGATTAACCCCTCCCCTGCCAGAGACCTGCCGAACCGTGATTAACCCCTCTCCTGCCACAGACCTGCCGAACAGTGATTAACCCCTCCCCTGCCAGGGACCTGCTGAACTGTGATTAACCCCTCCCCTGCCAGAGACCTGCTGAACTGTGATTAACCCCTCCCCTGCCAGAGACCTGCCGAACCGTGATTAACCCCTCCCCTGCCAGGGACATGCCGAACAGTGATTAACCCCTCCCCTGCCAGAGACCTGCTGAACTGTGATTAACCCCTCCCCTGCCAGGGACCCGCCGAACAGTGATTAACCCCTCCCCTGCCAGGGACCCGCCGAACCGTGATTAACCCCTCCCCTGCCAGAGACCTGCCGAACCGTGATTAACCCCTCCCCTGCCAGAGACCTGCTGAACTGTGATTAACCCCTCCCCTGCCAGGGACCCGCCGAACAGTGATTAACCCCTCCCCTGCCAGAGACCTGCCGAACCGTGATTAACCCCTCCCCTGCCAGAGACCTGCTGAACTGTGATTAACCCCTCCCCTGCCAGGGACCCGCCGAACACTGATTAACCCCTCCCCTGCCAGAGACCTGCCGAACCGTGATTAACCCCTCCCCTGCCAGAGACCTGCCGAACTGTGATTAACCCCTCCCCTGCCAGAGACCTGCCGAACCGTGATTAACCCCTCCCCTGCCAGGGACCTGCCGAACAGTGATTAACCCCTCCCCTGCCACGGACCTGCCGAACAGTGATTAACCCCTCCCCTGCCAGGGACATGCTGAACAGTGATTAACCCCTCCCCTGCCAGGGACATGCCGAACAGTGATTAACCCCTCCCCTGCCAGGGACATGCCGAACAGTGATTAACCCCTCCCCTGCCAGGGACATGCCGAACAGTGATTAACCCCTCCCCTGCCAGAGACCTGCCGAACAGTGATTAACCCCTCCCCTGCCAGAGACCTGCCGAACAGTGATTAACCCCTCCCCTGCCAGAGACCTGCCGAACACTGATTAACCCCTCCCCTGCCAGGGACATGCCGAACAGTGATTAACCCCTCCCCTGCCAGGGACCTGCCGAACTGTGATTAACCCCTCCCCTGCCAGGGACATGCCGAACAGTGATTAACCCCTCCCCTGCCAGGGACATGCCGAACCGTGATTAACCCCTCCCCTGCCAGGGACATGCCGAACAGTGATTAACCCCTCCCCTGCCAGAGACCTGCCGAACAGTGATTAACCCCTCCCCTGCCAGAGACCTGCCGAACAGTGATTAACCCCTCCCCTGCCAGGGACCTGCCGAACAGTGATTAACCCCTCCCCTGCCAGGGACCTGGCGAACAGTGATTAACCCCTCCCCTGCCAGGGACATGCCGAACCGTGATTAACCCCTTCCCTGCCAGGGACCTGCCGAACAGTGATTAACCCCTCCCCTGCCAGAGACCTGCCGAACAGTGATTAACCCCTCCCCTGCCAGGGACATGCCGAACAGTGATTAACCCCTCCCCTGCCAGGGACCTGCCAAACAGTGATTAACCCCTCCCCTGCCAGGGACATGCCGAACAGTGATTAACCCCTCCCCTGCCAGGGACATGCCGAACAGTGATTAACCCCTCCCCTGCCAGGGACCTGCCGAACTGTGATTAACCCCTCCCCTGCCAGGGACATGCCGAACCGTGATTAACCCCTTCCCTGCCAGGGACCTGCCGAACAGTGATTAACCCCTCCCCTGCCAGGGACCTGCCGAACAGTGATTAACCCCTCCCCTGCCAGGGACCTGCCGAACAGTGATTAACCCCTCCCCTGCCACAGACCTGCCGAACAGTGATTAACCCCTCCCCTGCCAGAGACCTGCCGAACCGTGATTAACCCCTCCCCTGCCACAGACCTGCCGAACAGTGATTAACCCCTTCCCTGCCACAGACCTGCCGA
This sequence comes from Ascaphus truei, assembly GCF_040206685.1. NCBI lineage: Eukaryota > Metazoa > Chordata > Amphibia > Anura > Ascaphidae > Ascaphus > Ascaphus truei. The sequence goes on from NW_027455578.1 coordinate 14,541, forward strand.
ACAGTGATTAACCCCTCCCCTGCCAGAGACCTGCCGAACAGTGATTAACCCCTCCCCTGCCAGGGACATGCCGAACAGTGATTAACCCCTCCCCTGCCAGGGACATGCCAAACAGTGATTAACCCCTTCCTGTCAGGGACATGCCAAACAGTGATTAACCCCTTCCTGTCAGGGACATGCCAAACAGTGATTAACCCCTCCCCTGCCAGAGACCTGCCGAACAGTGATTAACCCATTCCCTGCCAGGGACATGCTGAACACTGATTAACCCCTCCCCTGCCAGGGACATGCCGAACACTAATTAACCCCTTCCCTGCCACGGACCTGCCGAACACTGATTAACCCCTTCCCTGCCAGAGACCTGCCTAACCCCTCCCTCTGTTTCAGGCGATGCGCTTGCACCTCCCTGACCTGCCTTCAGACAGTGATGATGAGGAGGGTGACGCGGCTTCCTGCGCTGAGCCCAGCTCCATCCCCATGGACCCAGGTGAAGAATTGACTTTGGGGGAGGTGCGGGGGGGGGGGAGGGGGAGGGGTCATGCGGTTCCATCGATACTCCTAATTCATTTATACAAACCACACGGGGTACAGACTCGAAACAAGATGGCGCACCGTCTGCATCCTCTTCCCAGGTTCTTACAGGAGCATGCACTGTCCCTTCTCATAACTAGGCAACACTATGCTGCCCTCTCTGTGGGTGGCGGGAAGGCAGGGTGTCCCCTCTCTGTGGGTGGCGGGAGGGCAGGGTGCCCCCTCTCTGTGGGTGGCGGGAGGGCAGGGTGCCCCCTCTCTGTGGGTGATGGGTGGGCAGGGTGCCCCCTCTCTGTGGGTGATGGGTGGGCAGGGTGTCCCCTCTCTGTGGGTGGTGGGAGGGCAGGGTGCCCCCTCTCTGTGGGTGGCGGGAGGGCAGGGTGCCCCCTCTCTGTGGGTGGTGGGAGGGCAGGGTGCCCCCTCTCTGTGGGTGGCGGGAGGGCAGGGTGCCCCCTCTCTGTGGGTGGCGGGAGGGCAGGGTGCCCCCTCTCTGCGGGTGGTGGGAGGGCAGGGTGCCCCCTCTCTGCGGGTGGTGGGAGGGCAGGGTGCCCCCTCTCTGCGGGTGGTGGGAGGGCAGGGTGCCCCCTCTCTGTGGGTGGCGGGAGGGCAGGGTGCCCCCTCTCTGCGGGTGGCGGGAGGGCAGGGTGCCCCCTCTCTGTGGGTGGCGGGAGGGCAGGGTGCCCCCTCTCTGTGGGTGATGGGAGGGCAGGGTGCCCCCTCTCTGTGGGTGATGGGAGGGCAGGGTGCCCCCTCTCTGTGGGTGGCGGGAGGGCAGGGTGCCCCCTCTCTGTGGGTGATGGGAGGGCAGGGTGCCCCCTCTCTGTGGGTGATGGGAGGGCAGGGTGCCCCCTCTCTGTGGGTGGCGGGAGGGCAGGGTGCCCCCTCTCTGTGGGTGGCGGGAGGGCAGGGTGCCCCCTCTCTGTGGGTGGCGGGAGGGCAGGGTGCCCCCTCTCTGTGGGTGATGGGTGGGCAGGGTGCCCCCTCTCTGTGGGTGGCGGGAGGGCAGGGTGCCCCCTCTCTCTGGGTGGTGGGAGGGCAGGGTGCCCCCTCTCTGTGGGTGATGGGAGGGCAGGGTGCCCCCTCTCTGTGGGTGGCGGGAGGGCAGGGTGCCCCCTCTCTCTGGGTGGTGGGAGGGCAGGGTGCCCCCTCTCTGTGGGTGGCGGGAGGGCAGGGTGCCCCCTCTCTGTGGGTGATGGGTGGGCAGGGTGCCCCCTCTCTGTGGGTGATGGGTGGGCAGGGTGCCCCCTCTCTGTGGGTGATGGGTGGGCAGGGTGCCCCCTCTCTGTGGGTGCTGGGAGGGCAGGGTGCCCCCTCTCTGTGGGTGATGGGAGGGCAGGGTGCCCCCTCTCATCTGGGAGGGCAGGGTGCCCCCTCTCTGCGGGTGATGGGAGGGCAGGGTGCCCCCTCTCTGTGGGTGGCGGGTGGGCAGGGTGCCCCCTCTCTGTGGGTGGCGGGTGGGCAGGGTGCCCCCTCTCTGTGGGTGGCGGGAGGGCAGGGTGCCCCCTCTCTGTGGGTGGCGGGAGGGCAGGGTGCCCCCTCTCTGCGGGTGGTGGGAGGGCAGGGTGCCCCCTCTCTGTGGGTGATGGGTGGGCAGGGTGCCCCCTCTCTGTGGGTGATGGGAGGGCAGGGTGCCCCCTCTCTGTGGGTGGTGGGAGGGCAGGGTGTCCCCTCTCTGTGGGTGATGGGAGGGCAGGGTGCCCCCTCTCTGTGGGTGATGGGAGGGCAGGGTGCCCCCTCTCTGTGGGTGGCGGGAGGGCAGGGTGTCCCCTCTCTGTGGGTGGCGGGAGGGCAGGGTGCCCCCTCTCTGTGGGTGAGGGAGGGCAGGGTGCCCCCTCTCTGTGGGTGGCGGGAGGGCAGGGTGCCCCCTCTCTGTGGGTGGCGGGAGGGCAGGGTGCCCCCTCTCTGTGGGTGGCGGGAGGGCAGGGTGCCCCCTCTCTGTGGGTGGCGGGAGGGCAGGGTGTCCCCTCTCTGTGGGTGATGGGTGGGCAGGGTGCGGGTGCCCCCTCTCTGTGGGTGGTGGGAGGGCAGGGTGCCCCCTCTCTGTGGGTGGCGGGAGGGCAGGGTGCCCCCTCTCTGTGGGTGATGGGAGGGCAGGGTGCCCCCTCTCTGTGGGTGGCGGGAAGGCAGGGTGCCCCCTCTCTGTGGGTGGCGGGAAGGCAGGGTGCCCCCTCTCTGTGGGTGATGGGAGGGCAGGGTGCCCCCTCTCTGTGGGTGATGGGTGGGCAGGGTGCCCCCTCTCTGTGGGTGGCGGGAGGGCAGGGTGCCCCCTCTCTGTGGGTGATGGGAGGACAGGGTGCCCCCTCTCTGTGGGTGGCGGGAGGGCAGGGTGCCCCCTCTCTGTGGGTGGTGGGAGGGCAGGGTGCCCCCTCTCTGTGGGTGATGGGTGGGCAGGGTGCCCCCTCTCTGTGGGTGATGGGAGGGCAGGGTGCCCCCTCTCTGCGGGTGGCGGGAGGGCAGGGTGCCCCCTCTCTGTGGGTGGCGGGAGGGCAGGGTGCCCCCTCTCTGTGGGTGAGGGAGGGCAGGGTGCCCCCTCTCTGCGGGTGGCGGGAGGGCAGGGTGCCCCCTCTCTGTGGGTGATGGGAGGGCAGGGTGCCCCCTCTCTGTGGGTGATGGGTGGGCAGGGTGCCCCCTCTCTGTGGGTGATGGGTGGGCAGGGTGCCCCCTCTCTGTGGGTGATGGGTGGGCAGGGTGCCCCCTCTCTGTGGGTGGCGGGAGGGCAGGGTGCCCCCTCTCTGTGGGTGGCGGGAGGGCAGGGTGCCCCCTCTCTGTGGGTGATGGGTGGGCAGGGTGCCCCCTCTCTGTGGGTGAGGGAGGGCAGGGTGCCCCCTCTCTGCGGGTGGCGGGAGGGCAGGGTGCCCCCTCTCTGTGGGTGAGGGAGGGCAGGGTGCCCCCTCTCTGTGGGTGAGGGAGGGCAGGGTGCCCCCTCTCTGCGGGTGGCGGGAGGGCAGGGTGCCCCCTCTCTGTGGGTGATGGGTGGGCAGGGTGCCCCCTCTCTGTGGGTGATGGGTGGGCAGGGTGCCCCCTCTCTGTGGGTGGCGGGAGGGCAGGGTGCCCCCTCTCTGTGGGTGATGGGTGGGCAGGGTGCCCCCTCTCTGTGGGTGATGGGTGGGCAGGGTGCCCCCTCTCTGTGGGTGGCGGGAGGGCAGGGTGCCCCCTCTCTGTGGGTGGCGGGAGGGCAGGGTGCCCCCTCTCTGTGGGTGGCGGGAGGGCTGGGTGCCCCCTCTCTGTGGGTGGCGGGAGGGCAGGGTGTCCCCTCTCTGCGGGTGATGGGAGGGCAGGGTGCCCCCTCTCTGTGGGTGGTGGGAGGGCAGGGTGCCCCCTCTCTGTGGGTGGCGGGAGGGCAGGGTGCCCCCTCTCTGTGGGTGGCGGGAGGGCAGGGTGCCCCCTCTCTGCGGGTGGCGGGAGGGCAGGGTGCCCCCTCTCTGTGGGTGATGGGAGGGCAGGGTGCCCCCTCTCTGCGGGTGATGGGTGGGCAGGGTGCCCCCTCTCTGTGGGTGGTGGGAGGGCAGGGTGCCCCCTCTCTGTGGGTGGCGGGAGGGCAGGGTGCCCCCTCTCTGCGGGTGATGGGAGGGCAGGGTGCCCCCTCTTTGTGGGTGGTGGGAGGGCAGGGTGCCCCCTCTCTGTGGGTGGCGGGAGGGCAGGGTGCCCCCTCTCTGTGGGTGGCGGGAGGGCAGGGTGCCCCCTCTCTGTGGGTGGTGGGAGGGCAGGGTGCCCCCGGGAGGGCAGGGTGCCCCCTCTCTGCGGGTGATGGGAGGGCAGGGTGCCCCCTCTCTGTGGGTGGCGGGAGGGCAGGGTGCCCCCTCTCTGCGGGTGGCGGGAGGGCAGGGTGCCCCCTCTCTCTGGGTGATGGGTGGGCAGGGTGCCCCCTCTCTGTGGGTGATGGGTGGGCAGGGTGCCCCCTCTCTGTGGGTGATGGGAGGGCAGGGTGCGCCCTCTCTGTGGGTGATGGGAGGGCAGGGTGCCCCCTCTCTGCGGGTGGCGGGAGGGCAGGGTGCCCCCTCTCTGCGGGTGGCGGGAGGGCAGGGTGCCCCCTCTCTGTGGGTGGCGGGAGGGCAGGGTGCCCCCTCTCTGCGGGTGGCGGGAGGGCAGGGTGCCCCCTCTCTGTGGGTGATGGGAGGGCAGGGTGCCCCCTCTCTGTGGGTGATGGGTGGGCAGGGTGCCCCGGGTGGCGGGTGGGCAGGGTGCCCCCTCTCTGTGGGTGGCGGGAGGGCAGGGTGCCCCCTCTCTGTGGGTGGCGGGAGGGCAGGGTGCCCCCTCTCTGTGGGTGGCGGGAGGGCAGGGTGCCCCCTCTCTGTGGGTGGCGGGAGGGCAGGGTGCCCCCTCTCTGTGGGTGATGGGAGGGCAGGGAGCCCCCTCTCTGTGGGTGGTGGGAGGGCAGGGTGCCCCCTCTCTGTGGGTGGCGGGAGGGCAGGGTGCCCCCTCTCTGTGGGTGGCGGGAGGGCAGGGTGCCCCCTCTCTGTGGGTGGCGGGAGGGCAGGGTGCCCCCTCTCTGTGGGTGATGGGTGAGCAGGGTGCCCCCTCTCTGTGGGTGATGGGTGAGCAGGGTGCCCCCTCTCTGTGGGTGGCGGGAGGGCAGGGTGCCCCCTCTCTGTGGGTGGCGGGAGGGCAGGCTGCCCCCTCTCTGCGGGTGGCGGGAGGGCAGGGTGCCCCCTCTCTGTGGGTGGCGGGAGGGCAGGGTGCCCCCTCTCTGTGGGTAAGGGAGGGCAGGGTGCCCACTCTCTGCGGGTGGCGGGAGGGCAGGGTGCCCCCTCTCTGTGGGTGATGGGAGGGCAGGGTGCCCCCTCTCTGTGGGTGATGGGTGGGCAGGGTGCCCCCTCTCTGTGGGTGATGGGTGGGCAGGGTGCCCCCTCTCTGTGGGTGATGGGTGGGCAGGGTGCCCCCTCTCTGTGGGTGGCGGGAGGGCAGGGTGCCCCCTCTCTGTGGGTGGCGGGAGGGCAGGGTGCCCCCTCTCTGTGGGTGATGGGTGGGCAGGGTGCCCCCTCTCTGTGGGTGAGGGAGGGCAGGGTGCCCCCTCTCTGCGGGTGGCGGGAGGGCAGGGTGCCCCCTCTCTGTGGGTGAGGGAGGGCAGGGTGCCCCCTCTCTGTGGGTGAGGGAGGGCAGGGTGCCCCCTCTCTGCGGGTGGCGGGAGGGCAGGGTGCCCCCTCTCTGTGGGTGATGGGTGGGCAGGGTGCCCCCTCTCTGTGGGTGATGGGTGGGCAGGGTGCCCCCTCTCTGTGGGTGGCGGGAGGGCAGGGTGCCCCCTCTTTGTGGGTGGCGGGAGGGCAGGGTGCCCCCTCTCTGTGGGTGGCGGGAGGGCTGGGTGCCCCCTCTCTGTGGGTGGCGGGAGGGCAGGGTGTCCCCTCTCTGCGGGTGATGGGAGGGCAGGGTGCCCCCTCTCTGTGGGTGGTGGGAGGGCAGGGTGCCCCCTCTCTGTGGGTGGCGGGAGGGCAGGGTGCCCCCTCTCTGTGGGTGGCGGGAGGGCAGGGTGCCCCCTCTCTGCGGGTGGCGGGAGGGCAGGGTGCCCCCTCTCTGTGGGTGATGGGAGGGCAGGGTGCCCCCTCTCTGCGGGTGATGGGTGGGCAGGGTGCCCCCTCTCTGTGGGTGGTGGGAGGGCAGGGTGCCCCCTCTCTGTGGGTGGCGGGAGGGCAGGGTGCCCCCTCTCTGCGGGTGATGGGAGGGCAGGGTGCCCCCTCTTTGTGGGTGGTGGGAGGGCAGGGTGCCCCCTCTCTGCGGGTGGCGGGTGGGCAGGGTGCCCCCTCTCTGTGGGTGATGGGTGGGCAGGGTGCCCCGTCTCTGCGGGTGGCGGGAGGGCAGGGTGTCCCCTCTCTGTGGGTGATGGGAGGGCAGGGTGCCCCCTCTCTGTGGGTGGCGGGAGGGCAGGGTGCCCCCTCTCTGTGGGTGGTGGGAGGGCAGGGTGCCCCCTCTCTGTGGGTGATGGGTGGGCAGGGTGCCCCCTCTCTGTGGGTGGCGGGAGGGCAGGGTGCCCCCTCTCTGTGGGTGATGGGTGGGCAGGGTGCCCCCTCTCTGCGGGTGGCGGGAGGGCAGGGTGCCCCCTCTCTGTGGGTGATGGGAGGGCAGGGTGCCCCCTCTCTGTGGGTGATGGGAGGGCAGGGTGCCCCCTCTCTGTGGGTGATGGGAGGGCAGGGTGCCCCCTCTCTGTGGGTGGCGGGAGGGCAGGGTGCCCCCTCTCTGTGGGTGATGGGAGGGCAGGGTGCCCCCTCTCTGTGGGTGATGGGAGGGCAGGGTGCCCCCTCTCTGTGGGTGGCGGGAGGGCAGGGTGCCCCCTCTCTGTGGGTGGCGGGAGGTCAGGGTGCCCCCTCTCTGTGGGTGGCGGGAGGGCAGGGTGCCCCCTCTCTGTGGGTGATGGGTGGGCAGGGTGCCCCCTCTCTGTGGGTGGCGGGAGGGCAGGGTGCCCCCTCTCTCTGGGTGGTGGGAGGGCAGGGTGCCCCCTCTCTGTGGGTGATGGGAGGGCAGGGTGCCCCCTCTCTGTGGGTGGCGGGAGGGCAGGGTGCCCCCTCTCTCTGGGTGGTGGGAGGGCAGGGTGCCCCCTCTCTGTGGGTTGCGGGAGGGCAGGGTGCCCCCTCTCTGTGGGTGATGGGTGGGCAGGGTGCCCCCTCTCTGTGGGTGATGGGTGGGCAGGGTGCCCCCTCTCTGTGGGTGATGGGTGGGCAGGGTGCCCCCTCTCTGTGGGTGATGGGAGGGCAGGGTGCCCCCTCTCTGTGGGTGATGGGAGGGCAGGGTGCCCCCTCTCATCTGGGAGGGCAGGGTGCCCCCTCTCTGCGGGTGATGGGAGGGCAGGGTGCCCCCTCTCTGTGGGTGGCGGGAGGGCAGGGTGCCCCCTCTCTGTGGGTGGCGGGAGGGCAGGGTGCCCCCTCTCTGTGGGTGGCGGGAGGGCAGGGTGCCCCCTCTCTGTGGGTGATGGGTGGGCAGGGTGCCCCCTCTCTGTGGGTGGCGGGAGGGCAGGGTGCCCCCTCTCTCTGGGTGGTGGGAGGGCAGGGTGCCCCCTCTCTGTGGGTGATGGGAGGGCAGGGTGCCCCCTCTCTGTGGGTGGCGGGAGGGCAGGGTGCCCCCTCTCTCTGGGTGGTGGGAGGGCAGGGTGCCCCCTCTCTGTGGGTGGCGGGAGGGCAGGGTGCCCCCTCTCTGTGGGTGATGGGTGGGCAGGGTGCCCCCTCTCTGTGGGTGGCGGGTGGGCAGGGTGCCCCCTCTCTGTGGGTGGCGGGAGGGCAGGGTGCCCCCTCTCTGTGGGTGGCGGGAGGGCAGGGTGCCCCCTCTCTGCGGGTGGTGGGAGGGCAGGGTGCCCCCTCTCTGTGGGTGATGGGTGGGCAGGGTGCCCCCTCTCTGTGGGTGATGGGAGGGCAGGGTGCCCCCTCTCTGTGGGTGGTGGGAGGGCAGGGTGCCCCCTCTCTGTGGGTGATGGGAGGGCAGGGTGCCCCCTCTCTGTGGGTGATGGGAGGGCAGGGTGCCCCCTCTCTGTGGGTGGCTGGAGGGCAGGGTGCCCCCTCTCTGCGGGTGATGGGAGGGCAGGGTGCCCCCTCTTTGTGGGTGGTGGGAGGGCAGGGTGCCCCCTCTCTGTGGGTGGCGGGAGGGCAGGGTGCCCCCTCTCTGTGGGTGGCGGGAGGGCAGGGTGCCCCCTTTCTGTGGGTGGTGGAAGGGCAGGGTGCCCCCGGGAGGGCAGGGTGTCCCCTCTCTGTGGGTGATGGGTGGGCAGGGTGCCCCCTCTCTGTGGGTGGTGGGAGGGCAGGGTGCCCCCTCTCTGTGGGTGGCGGGAGGGCAGGGTGCCCCCTCTCTGTGGGTGATGGGAGGGCAGGGTGCCCCCTCTCTGTGGGTGGCGGGAAGGCAGGGTGCCCCCTCTCTGTGGGTGGCGGGAAGGCAGGGTGCCCCCTCTCTGTGGGTGATGGGAGGGCAGGGTGCCCCCTCTCTGTGGGTGATGGGTGGGCAGGGTGCCCCCTCTCTGTGGGTGGCGGGAGGGCAGGGTGCCCCCTCTCTGCGGGTGGCGGGAGGGCAGGGTGCCCCCTCTCTGTGGGTGATGGGTGGGCAGGGTGCCCCCTCTCTGTGGGTGATGGGTGGGCAGGGTGCCCCCTCTCTGTGGGTGATGGGTGGGCAGGGTGCCCCCTCTCTGTGGGTGATGGGTGGGCAGGGTGCCCCCTCTCTGTGGGTGGCGGGAGGGGCAGGGTGCCCCCTCTCTGTGGGTGGCGGGAGGGCAGGGTGCCCCCTCTCTGTGGGTGATGGGTGGGCAGGGTGCCCCCTCTCTGTGGGTGAGGGAGGGCAGGGTGCCCCCTCTCTGCGGGTGGCGGGAGGGCAGGGTGCCCCCTCTCTGTGGGTGATGGGTGGGCAGGGTGCCCCCTCTCTGTGGGTGATGGGTGGGCAGGGTGCCCCCTCTCTGTGGGTGGCAGGAGGGCAGGGTGCCCCCTCTCTGTGGGTGGCGGGAGGGCAGGGTGCCCCCTCTCTGCGGGTGGCGGGAGGGCAGGGTGCCCCCTCTCTGTGGGTGGCGGGAGGGCAGGGTGCCCCCTCTCTGTGGGTGGCGGGAGGGCAGGGTGCCCCGTCTCTGTGGGTGGTGGGAGGGCAGGGTGCCCCATCTCTGTGGGTGGCGGGAGGGCAGGGTGCCCCCTCTCTGTGGGTGGCGGGAGGGCAGGGTGCCCCCTCTCTGTGGGTGGCGGGAGGGCAGGGTGCCCCCTCTCTGTGGGTGGCGGGAGGGCAGGGTGTCCCCTCTCTGCGGGTGATGGGAGGGCAGGGTGCCCCCTCTCTGTGGGTGGTGGGAGGGCAGGGTGCCCCCTCTCTGTGGGTGGCGGGAGGGCAGGGTGCCCCCTCTCTGTGGGTGGCGGGAGGGCAGGGTGCCCCCTCTCTGCGGGTGGCGGGAGGGCAGGGTGCCCCCTCTCTGTGGGTGATGGGAGGGCAGGGTGCCCCCTCTCTGCGGGTGATGGGAGGGCAGGGTGCCCCCTCTCTGTGGGTGGTGGGAGGGCAGGGTGCCCCCTCTCTGTGGGTGGCGGGAGGGCAGGGTGCCCCCTCTCTGCGGGTGATGGGAGGGCAGGGTGCCCCCTCTTTGTGGGTGGTGGGAGGGCAGGGTGCCCCCTCTCTGTGGGTGGCGGGAGGGCAGGGTGCCCCCTCTCTGTGGGTGGCGGGAGGGCAGGGTGCCCCCTTTCTGTGGGTGGTGGGAGGGCAGGGTGCCCCCGGGAGGGCAGGGTGTCCCCTCTCTGTGGGTGATGGGTGGGCAGGGTGCCCCCTCTCTGTGGGTGGTGGGAGGGCAGGGTGCCCCCTCTCTGTGGGTGGCGGGAGGGCAGGGTGCCCCCTCTCTGTGGGTGATGGGAGGGCAGGGTGCCCCCTCTCTGTGGGTGGCGGGAAGGCAGGGTGCCCCCTCTCTGTGGGTGGCGGGAAGGCAGGGTGCCCCCTCTCTGTGGGTGATGGGAGGGCAGGGTGCCCCCTCTCTGTGGGTGATGGGTGGGCAGGGTGCCCCCTCTCTGTGGGTGGCGGGAGGGCAGGGTGCCCCCTCTCTGTGGGTGATGGGAGGGCAGGGTGCCCCCTCTGTGGGTGGCGGGAGGGCAGGGTGCCCCCTCTCTGTGGGTGGTGGGAGGGCAGGGTGCCCCCTCTCTGTGGGTGATGGGTGGGCAGGGTGCCCCCTCTCTGTGGGTGATGGGAGGGCAGGGTGCCCCCTCTCTGTGGGTGGCGGGAGGGCAGGGTGCCCCCTCTCTGTGGGTGGCGGGAGGGCAGGGTGCCCCCTCTCTGTGGGTGGCGGGAGGGCAGGGTGCCCCCTCTCTGTGGGTGAGGGAGGGCAGGGTGCCCCCTCTCTGTGGGTGATGGGTGGGCAGGGTGCCCCCTCTCTGTGGGTGATGGGTGGGCAGGGTGCCCCCTCTCTGTGGGTGATGGGTGGGCAGGGTGCCCCCTCTCTGTGGGTGATGGGTGGGCAGGGTGCCCCCTCTCTGTGGGTGGCGGGAGGGCAGGGTGCCCCCTCTCTGTGGGTGGCGGGAGGGCAGGGTGCCCCCTCTCTGTGGGTGATGGGTGGGCAGGGTGCCCCCTCTCTGTGGGTGAGGGAGGGCAGGGTGCCCCCTCTCTGCGGGTGGCGGGAGGGCAGGGTGCCCCCTCTCTGTGGGTGATGGGTGGGCAGGGTGCCCCCTCTCTGTGGGTGATGGGTGGGCAGGGTGCCCCCTCTCTGTGGGTGGCGGGAGGGCAAGGTGCCCCCTCTCTGTGGGTGGCGGGAGGGCAGGGTGCCCCCTCTCTGCGGGTGGCGGGAGGGCAGGGTGCCCCCTCTCTGTGGGTGGCGGGAGGGCAGGGTGCCCCCTCTCTGTGGGTGGCGGGAGGGCAGGGTGCCCCCTCTCTGTGGGTGGTGGGAGGGCAGGGTGCCCCCTCTCTGTGGGTGGCGGGAGGGCAGGGTGCCCCCTCTCTGTGGGTGGCGGGAGGGCAGGGTGCCCCCTCTCTGTGGGTGGCGGGAGGGCAGGGTGCCCCCTCTCTGTGGGTGGCGGGAGGGCAGGGTGTCCCCTCTCTGCGGGTGGCGGGAGGGCAGGGTGTCCCCTCTCTGCGGGTGATGGGAGGGCAGGGTGCCCCCTCTCTGTGGGTGGTGGGAGGGCAGGGTGCCCCCTCTCTGTGGGTGGCGGGAGGGCAGGGTGCCCCCTCTCTGTGGGTGGCGGGAGGGCAGGGTGCCCCCTCTCTGCGGGTGGCGGGAGGGCAGGGTGCCCCCTCTCTGTGGGTGATGGGAGGGCAGGGTGCCCCCTCTCTGCGGGTGATGGGAGGGCAGGGTGCCCCCTCTCTGTGGGTGGTGGGAGGGCAGGGTGCCCCCTCTCTGTGGGTGGCGGGAGGGCAGGGTGCCCCCTCTCTGCGGGTGATGGGAGGGCAGGGTGCCCCCTCTTTGTGGGTGGTGGGAGGGCAGGGTGCCCCCTCTCTGTGGGTGGCGGGAGGGCAGGGTGCCCCCTCTCTGTGGGTGGCGGGAGGGCAGGGTGCCCCCTCTCTGTGGGTGGTGGGAGGGCAGGGTGCCCCCGGGAGGGCAGGGTGCCCCCTCTCTGCGGGTGATGGGAGGGCAGGGTGCCCCCTCTCTGTGGGTGGCGGGAGGGCAGGGTGCCCCTCTCTGCGGGTGGCGGGAGGGCAGGGGTGCCCCCTCTCTGTGGGTGATGGGTGGGCAGGGTGCCCCCTCTCTGTGGGTGATGGGTGGCAGGGTGCCCCCTCTCTGTGGGTGATGGGTGGGCAGGGTGCCCCCTCTCTGTGGGGTGATGGGTGGGCAGGGTGCCCCCTCTCTGTGGGTGGCGGGAGGGCAGGGTGCCCCCTCTCTGTGGGTGGCGGAAGGGCAGGGTGCCCCCTCTCTGTGGGTGATGGGTGGGCAGGGTGCCCCCTCTCTGTGGGTGAGGGAGGGCAGGGTGCCCCCTCTCTGCGGGTGGCGGGAGGGCAGGGTGCCCCTCTCTGTGGGTGATGGGTGGGCAGGGTGCCCCCTCTCTGTGGGTGATGGGTGGGCAGGGTGCCCCCTCTCTGTGGGTGGCGGGAGGGCAGGGTGCCCCCTCTCTGTGGGTGGCGGGAGGGCAGGGTGCCCCCTCTCTGCGGGTGGCGGGAGGGCAGGGTGCCCCCTCTCTGTGGGTGGCGGGAGGGCAGGGTGCCCCCTCTCTGTGGGTGGCGGGAGGGCAGGTGCCCCGTCTCTGTGGGTGGTGGGAGGGCAGGGTGCCCCCTCTCTGTGGGTGGCGGGAGGGCAGGGTGCCCCCTCTCTGTGGGTGGCGGGGAAAGCAGGGTGCCCCCTCTCTGTGGGGTGGCGGGAGGGCTGGGTGCCCCCTCTCTGTGGGTGGCGGGAGGCAAGGTGTCCCCTCTCTGCGGGTGATGGGAGGGCAGGGTGCCCCCTCTCTGTGGGTGGTGGGAGGGCAGGGTGCCCCCTCTCTGTGGGTGGCGGGAGGGCAGGGTGCCCCCTCTCTGTGGGTGGCGGGAGGGCAGGGTGCCCCCTCTCTGCGGGTGGCGGGAGGGCAGGGTGCCCCCTCTCTGTGGGTGATGGGAGGGCAGGGTGCCCCTCTCTGCGGGTGATGGGTGGGCAGGGTGCCCCTCTCTGTGGGTGGTGGGAGGGCAGGGTGCCCCCTCTCTGTGGGTGGCGGAGGGCAGGGTGCCCCCTCTCTGCGGGTGATGGGAGGGCAGGGTGCCCCCCTCTCTGTGGGTGGCGGGAGGGCAGGGTGCCCCCTCTCTGTGGGTGGTGGGAGGGCAGGGTGCCCCCGGGAGGGCATGGTGCCCCTCTCTGCGGGTGATGGGAGGGCAGGGTGCCCCCTCTCTGTGGGTGGCGGGAGGGCAGGGTGCCCCCTCTCTGCGGGTGGCGGGAGGGCAGGGTGCCCCCTCTCTGTGGGTGATGGGTGGGCAGGGTGCCCCCTCTCTGTGGGTGATGGGTGGGCAGGGTGCCCCCTCTCTGTGGGTGATGGGAGGGCAGGGTGCCCCCTCTCTGTGGGTGGCGGGAGGGGCAGGGTGCCCCCTCTCTGTGGGTGCTGGGTGAGCAGGGTGCCCCCTCTCTGTGGGTGATGGTGAGCAGGGTGCCCCCTCTCTGTGGGTGGCGGGAGGGCAGGGTGCCCCTCTCTGTGGGTGATGGGTGAGCAGGGTGCCCCCTCTCTGTGGGTGATGGGAGGGCAGGGGTGCCCCCTCTCTGTGGGTGGCGGGAGGGCAGGGTGCCCCCTCTCTGCGGGTGGCGGGAGGGCAGGGTGCCCCCTCTCTGTGGGTGGCGGGAGGGCAGGGTGCCCCCTCTCTGTGGGTGAGGGAGGGCAGGGTGCCCCCTCTCTACGGGTGGCGGGAGGGCAGGGTGCCCCCTCTCTCTGTGGGTGATGGGAGGGCAGGGTGCCCCCTCTCTGTGGGTGATGGGTCGGGCAGGGTGCCCCCTCTCTGTGGGTGATGGGTGGGCAGGGTGCCCCTCTCTGTGGGTGATGGGTGGGCAGGGTGCCCCCTCTCTGTGGGTGATGGGAGGGCAGGGTGCCCCCTCTCTGTGGGTGGTGGGAGGGCAGGGTGCCCCCCTCTCTGTGGGTGGTGGGAGTGCAGGGTGCCCCCTCTCTGTGGGTGGTGGGAGGGCAGGGTGCCCCTCTCTGTGGGTGGTGGGAGTGCAGGGTGCCCCCTCTCTGCGGGGTGGTGGGAGGGCAGGGTGCCCCCTCTCTGTGGGTGGTGGGAGGGCAGGGTGCCCCCTCTCTGTGGGTGGCGGGAGGGCAGGGTGCCCCCTCTCTGCGGGTGGCGGGTGGGCAGGGGTGCCCCCTCTCTGTGGGTGATGGGTGGGCAGGGTGCCCCCTCTCTGTGGGTGGTGGTGAGGGCAGGGTGCCCCCTCTCTGTGGGTGATGGGAGGGCAGGGTGCCCCTCTCTGTGGGTGATGGGTGGGCAGGGTGCCCCCCTCTCTGTGGGTGGTGGGAGGGCAGGGTGCCCCCTCTCTGTGGGTGGCGGGAGGGCAGGGTGCCCCTCTCTGTGGGTGATGGGAGGGCAGGGTGCCCCCTCTCTGTGGGTGATGGGTGGGCAGGGTGCCCCCTCTCTGTGGGTGATGGGTGGGCAGGGTGCCCCCTCTCTGTGGGTGATGGGTGGGCAGGGTGCCCCCTCTCTGTGGGTGATGGGAGGGCAGGGTGCCCCCTCTCTGTGGGTGGTGGGAGGGCAGGGTGCCCCCTCTCTGTGGGTGGTGGGAGTGCAGGGTGCCCCCTCTCTGTGGGTGGTGGGAGGGCAGGGTGCCCCTCTCTGTGGGTGGTGGGAGTGCAGGGTGCCCCCTCTCTGCGGGTGGTGGGGAGGGCAGGGTGCCCCTCTCTGTGGGTGGCGGGAGGGCAGGGTGCCCCCTCTCTGTGGGTGGCGGGAGGGCAGGGTGCCCCCCTCTCTGCGGGTGGCGGGTGGGCAGGGTGCCCCCTCTCTGTGGGTGATGGGTGGGCAGGGTGCCCCCTCTCTGCGGGTGGCGGGAGGGCAGGGTGCCCCTCTCTGTGGGTGATGGGAGGGCAGGGTGCCCCCTCTCTGTGGGTGGCGGAGGGCAGGGTGCCCCTCTCTGTGGGTGATGGGTGGGCAGGGTGCCCCCTCTCTGTGGGTGGCGGGAGGGCAGGGTGCCCCTCTCTGTGGGTGATGGGTGGCAGGGTGCCCCCTCTCTGTGGGTGATGGGTGGGCAGGGTGCCCCTCTCTGTGGGTGATGGGTGGGCAGGGTGCCCCTCTCTGTGGGTGGCGGGAGGGCAGGGTGCCCCCTCTCTGTGGGTGATGGGTGGGCAGGGTGCCCCCTCTCTGTGGGTGATGGGTGGGCAGGGTGCCCCCTCTCTGTAGGTGGCGGGAGGGCAGGGTGCCCCTCTCTGTGGGTGGCGGGAGGGCAGGGAGCCCCCTCTCTGTGGGTGGTGGGAGGGCAGGGTGCCCCCTCTCTGTGGGTGATGGGAGGGGCAGGGTGCCCCCTCTCTGTGGGTGGCGGGAGGGCAGGGAGCCCCCTCTCTGTGGGTGGTGGGAGGGCAGGGTGCCCCCTCTCTGTGGGTGGCGGTGTGGGCAGGGTGCCCCCTCTCTGTGGGTGGTGGGAGGGCAGGGTGCCCCCCTCTCTGTGGGTGGCGGGAGGCAGGGGTGCCCCCTCTCTGTGGGTGGCGGGAGGGCAGGGTGCCCCCTCTCTGTGGGTGGCGGGAGGGCAGGGTGCCCCCTCTCTGTGGGTGGCGGGAGGGGCAGGGTGCCCCCTCTCTGTGGGTGGCGGGAGGGCAGGGTGCCCCCTCTCTGTGGGTGATGGGAGGGCAGGGTGCCCCCTCTCTGTGGGTGATGGGAGGGCAGGGTGCCCCCTCTCTGTGGGTGGCGGAAGAGAACGGGTTCCCCCTCTCTGCGGGTGGCGGGAGGGCAGGGTGTCCCCTCTCTGTGGGTGGCGGGAAGGCAGGGTGCCCCCTCTGTGGGTGATGGGAGGGCAGGGTGCCCCCTCTCTGTGGGTGATGGGAGGCAGGGTGGCCCCCTCTCTGTGGGTGGGCGGGAGGGCAGGGTGCCCCCTCTCTATGGGTGATGGGTGAGCAGGGTGCCCCCTCTCTGTGGGTGATGGGAGGGCAGGGTGCCCCCTCTCTGTGGGTGGCGGGAGGGCAGGGTGCCCCCTCTCTGCGGGTGGCGGGAGGGCAGGGTGCCCCCTCTCTGTGGGTGGCGGGAGGGCAGGGTGCCCCCTCTCTGTGGGTGAGGGAGGGCAGGGTGCCCCCTCTCTGCGGGTGGCGGGAGGGCAGGGTGCCCCCTCTCTGTGGGTGATGGGTGGGCAGGGTGCCCCCTCTCTGTGGGTGATGGGTGGGCAGGGTGCCCCTCTCTGTGGGTGATGGGTGGCAGGGTGCCCCCTCTCTGTGGGTGATGGAGGGCAGGGTGCCCCCTCTCTGTGGTGGTGTGAGGGCAGGGTGCCCCCTCTCTGTGGGTGGTGGGAGTGCAGGGTGCCCCCTCTCTTGGTGGTGGCGGAGGGCAGGGTGCCCCCTCTCTGCGGGTGGTGGGAGTGCAGGGTGCCCCCTCTCTGCGGGTGGTGGGAGGGCAGGGTGCCCTCTCTGTGGGTGGTGGGAGGGCAGGGTGCCCCTCTCTGTGGGTGGCGGGAGGGCAGGGTGCCCCCTCTCTGCGGGTGGCGGGAAGGCAGGGTGCCCCCTCTCTGTGGGTGGCGGGAGGGCAGGGTGCCCCTCTCTGTGGGTGATGGGAGGGCAGGGTGCCCCCTCTCTGTGGGTGATGGGTGGGCAGGGTGTCCCTCTCTGTGGGTGGCGGAGAGGCAGGGTGCCCCCTCTCTGTGGGTGATGGGAGGGCAGGGTGCCCCCTCTCTTGTGGGTGGCGGATGAGGGCAGGGTGCCCCCTCTCTGTGGGTGGTGGGAGGGCAGGGTGCCCCTCTCTGTGGGTGATGGGTGGGCAGGATGCCCCCTCTCTGTGGGTGATAGGAGGGCAGGGTGCCCCTCTCTGTGGGTGGCGGGAGGGCAGGGTGCCCCCCTCTCTGTGGGTGGCGGGAGGGCAGGGTGCCCCCTCTCTGTGGGTGGCGGGAGGGCAGGGTGCCCCCTCTCTGTGGGTGGCGGGAGGGCAGGGTGTCCCCTCTCTGCGGGTGATGGGAGGGCAGGGTGCCCCCTCTCTGTGGGTGGTGGGAGGGCAGGGTGCCCCCTCTCTGTGGGTGGCGGGAGGGCAGGGTGCCCCCTCTCTGTGGGTGGCGGGAGGGCAGGGTGCCCCCTCTCTCTGTGGGTGGCGGAGAGGGCAGGGTGCCCCCTCTCTGCGGGTGGCGGCGAGGGCAGGGTGCCCCCTCTCTGTGGGTGATGGGAGGGCAGGGTGCCCCCTCTCTGCGGGTGATGGGAGGGCAGGGTGCCCCCTCTCTGTGGGTGGTGGGAGGGCAGGGTGCCCCCTCTCTGTGGGTGGCAGGGAGGGCAGGGTGCCCCCTCTCTGCGGGTGATGGGAGGCAGGGTGCCCCCTCTTTGTGGTGGTGGGAGGGCAGGGTGCCCCCTCTCTGTGGGTGGCGGGAGGGCAGGGTGCCCCCTCTCTGTGGGTGGTGGGAGGGCAGGGTGCCCCCGGGAGGGCAGGGTGTCCCCTCTCTGTGGGTGATGGTGGGCAGGGTGCCCCCCTCTCTGTGGGTGGTGGGAGGCAGGGTGCCCCCTCTCTGTGGGTGGCGGGAGGGCAGGGTGCCCCCTCTCTGTAGGTGATGGGAGGGCAGGGTGCCCCTCTCTGTGGGTGGCGGGAAGGCAGGGTGCCCCCTCTCTGTGGGTGGCGGGAAGGCAGGGTGCCCCGCTCTCTGTGGGTGATGGGAGGGCAGGGTGCCCCCTCTCTGTGGGTGATGGGTGGGCCAGGGTGCCACCCTCTCTGTGGGTGGCGGGAGGGCAGGGTTGCCCCCTCTCTGTGGGTGATGGGAGGGCAGGGTGCCCCCTCTCTGTGGGTGGCGGGAGGGCAGGGTGCCCCCTCTCTGTGGGGTGGCGGGAGGGCAGGGTGCCCCCTCTCTGTGGTGGCGGGAGGGCAGGGTGCCCCTCTCTGTGGGTGGCGGGAGGGCAGGGTTGCCCCTCTCTGTGGGTGAGGGAGGGCAGGGTGCCCCCTCTCTGCGGAGTGGCGGGAGAGGCAGGGTGCCCCCTCTCTGTGGGTGATGGTGGGCAGGGTGCCCCTCTCTGTGGGTGTTGGGTGGGCAGGGCTCCCCCTCTCTGTGGGTGATGGGTGGGCAGGGTGCCCCCTCTCTGTGGGTGATGGGTGGGCAGGGTGCCCCTCTCTGTGGGTGGCGGGAGGGCAGGGTGCCCCCTCTCTGTGGGTGCGGGAGGGCAGGGTGCCCCCTCTCTGTGGGTGATGGGTGGGCAGGTGCCCCCTCTCTGTGGGTGAGGGAGGGCAGGGGTGCCCCCTCTCTGCGGGTGGCGGGAGGGCAGGGTGCCCCTCTCTGTGGGTGATGGGTGGGCAGGGTGCCCCCTCTCTGTGGGTGATGGGTGGGCAGGGTGCCCCCTCTCTGTGGGTGGCGGGAGGGCAGGGTGCCCCCTCTCTGCGGGTGGCGGAGGGCAGGGTGCCCCCTCTCTGCGGGTGGCGGGAGGGCAGGGTGCCCCCTCTCTGTGGGTGGGCGGGGAGGGCAGGGTGCCCCCTCTCTGTGGGTGGCGGGAGGGCAGGGTGCCCCGTCTCTGTGGGTGGCGGGGAGGGCAGGGTGCCCCCTCTCTGTGGGTGGCGGGAGGGCAGGGTGCCCCCTCTCTGTGGGTGGCGGGAGGGCAGGGTGCCCCCTCTCTGTGTGGTGGCGGGGAGGGGCAGGGTGCCCCCTCTCCTGTGGGTGGCGGGAGGGCAGGGTGTCCCCTCTCTGCGGGTGATGGGGAGGGCAGGGTTGCCCCCTCTCTGTGGGTGGTGGGAGGGCAGGGTGCCCCCTCTCTGTGGGTGGCGGGAGGGCAGGGTGCCCCCTCTCTGTGGGTGGCGGGAGGCAGGGTGCCCCCTCTCTGCGGGTGGCGGGAGGGCAGGGTGCCCCCTCTCTGTGGGTGATGGGTGGGCAGGGTGCCCCCTCTCTGTGGGTGATGGGAGGGCAGGGTGCCCCCTCTCTGTGGGTGGTGGGAGGGCAGGGTGTCCCCTCTCTGTGGGTGATGGGAGGGCAGGGTGCCCCCTCTCTGTGGGTGATGGGAGGGCAGGGTGCCCCCTCTCTGTGGGTGGCGGGAGGGCAGGGTGTCCCCTCTCTGTGGGTGGCGGGAGGGCAGGGTGCCCCCTCTCTGTGGGTGAGGGAGGGCAGGGTGCCCCCTCTCTGTGGGTGGCGGGGAGGCAGGGTGCCCCCCTCTCTGTGGGTGGCGGGAGGGCAGGGTGCCCCCTCTCTGTGGGTGGCCGGGAGGGCAGGGTGCCCCTCTCTGTGGGTGGCGGTCGAGGGCAGGGTGTCCCCTCTCTGTGGGTGATGGGTGGGCAGGGTGCGGGTGCCCCTCTCTGTGGGTGGTGGGAGGGCAGGGTGCCCCCTCTCTGTGGGTGGCGGGAGGGCAGGGTGCCCCCTCTCTGTGGGTGATGGGAGGGCAGGGTGCCCCCTCTCTGTGGGTGGCGGGAAGGCAGGGTGCCCCCTCTCTGTGGGTGGCGGGAAGGCAGGGTGCCCCCTCTCTGTGGGTGATGGGAGGGCAGGGTGCCCCCTCTCTGTGGGTGATGGGTGGGCAGGGTGCCCCCTCTCTGTGGGTGGCGGTGAGGGCAGGGTGCCCCCTCTCTGTGGGTGATGGGAGGACAGGGTGCCCCCTCTCTGTGGGTGGCGGGAGGGCAGGGTGCCCCCTCTCTGTGGGTGGTGGGAGGGCAGGGTGCCCCTCTCTGTGGGTGATGGGTGGGCAGGGTGCCCCCTCTCTGTGGGGTGATGGGAGGGCAGGGTGCCCCCTCTCTGCGGTGGCGGGAGGGCAGGGTGCCCCCTCTCTGTGGGTGGCGGGAGGGCAGGGTGCCCCCTCTCTGTGGGTGAGGGAGGGCAGGGTGCCCCCTCTCTGCGGGTGGCGGGAGGGCAGGGTGCCCCCTCTCTGTGGGTGATGGGAGGGCAGGGTGCCCCTCTCTGTGGGTGATGGGTGGGCAGGGTGCCCCCTCTCTGTGGGTGATGGGTGGGCAGGGTGCCCCCTCTCTGTGGGTGATGGGTGGGCAGGGTGCCCCCTCTCTGTGGGTGGCGGGAGGGCAGGGTGCCCCCTCTCTGTGGGTGCGGGAGGGCAGGGTGCCCCCTCTCTGTGGGGTGATGGGTGGGCAGGGTGCCCCCTCTCTGTGGGTGAGGGAGGGCAGGGTGCCCCCTCTCTGCGGGTGGCGGGAGGGCAGGGTGCCCCCTCTCTGTGGGTGAGGGAGGGCAGTGTGCCCCTCTCTGTGGGTGAGGGAGGGCAGGGTGCCCCCTCTCTGCGGGTGGCGGGAGGGCAGGGTGCCCCCTCTCTGTGGGTGATGGTCGTGGGCAGGGTGCCCCCTCTCTGTGGGTGATGGGTGGGCAGGGTGCCCCCTCTCTGTGGGTGGCGGGAGGGCAGGGTGCCCCCTCTCTGTGGGTGATGGGTGGGCAGGGTGCCCCCTCTCTGTGGGTGGATGGGTGGGCAGGGTGCCCCCTCTCTGTGGGTGGCGGG
Source organism: Ascaphus truei (assembly GCF_040206685.1). Lineage (NCBI taxonomy): Eukaryota > Metazoa > Chordata > Amphibia > Anura > Ascaphidae > Ascaphus > Ascaphus truei. The sequence goes on from NW_027455578.1 coordinate 34,436, forward strand.
AGGGCAGGGTGCCCCCTCTCTGTGGGTGGCTGGGAGGGCAGGGTGCCCCCTCTCTGTGGGGTGGCGGGA